>NW_008677922.1:2247-56843 GCF_000695815.1 Acanthisitta chloris | reverse complement strand
ACATCAAAATCTTATTTCCATATTTACACTTTTTCCTTCTTGGAAGAATTCCATCCATCATTCACTAGCTTCCATACACAACGAACTTCTGGGCCAGGAGACCAAAACAAGGTGGACAGCAAGCTCATGGAGCAGGGAACCTTCAAGTCCAGCAGCAGAATGCACTGCATGGCTGGAAAAGCTATTGGAGCCTGGCACTGGCTTCCCAGTGGTTAATATTTATTGGGCTGCAGATTCTGCTTGGGGTCAGCTTGCTAGCTTGGTTGTTTGTATGTGAGCCATGCAGGTTACCCTTTCAAAATTAGCTCCTCATGCCACTTGGAGTTTGATAAGAAAAAGAAAGTCATGCGAACTCAAGTGAAGTTAGAGTGCCAGCAGGCTGGGAAAAGAATCTTCTGCTATTCCATCATTTTGGAACAGTTCTCTTATTGCACTTGGTCTGTGTGTCTCCTTTGTTTGAGAAAAGGAAAAAAACACCTGATTTTGAAACAGTTTGCTTGTAACACTCATCAGTTAATGTTAACAAGCGAAAGGTGAATAGAGGAAGTATTTCCAACTTAGCTCCAAAAAGGACAGCGTTCTACCCCCTCAAATCCCAACATCCCATCACTGTGTTTATAGTTACTGTTTCTTATGTTCTTCCTTACTGGTTTAGTTCCTGTGCAGCTACAGCAAAGACATCATACCCAAAATCCAGTAGTGCAAGAAGCAGTTTTTTGAATGGCATTTCTTCAGATAGGGCCTTGTTGACTTGGATCGAACCTTCGTTTTTTGACATTTCTTCCAGGTTGCATCAAAAGGAGATGAAACAAGAAAAATGCAATACATTAGTTAGATATAACAGGAACAAAGCCCTTGCCAAGGTCATAGTAAAGTATAAGGCTCACAGTGAGACAGTTTAACCACTAACTTTTCCAGGGGTAACTATTTGAGGAATTTGGTTGCCTGCTTTCTGTAGCATAGTACCAAGTACTGACTTCCTTATGCAGTTTAAAGATCATGCTGGCATACAGAATTCAATTATTTCTGTAGTACTTCAAGTGGTGCTCTACATTTATAAAAACTTTTAGCCCCCAGTAACACATGTACCCACTAGGCCAAGAATATGTGTGTATACCTAAAGAGAATGAGTCATAAGTGCCAGGACTGGAAATACTTCAGCACACTGAGGCTTGAGTTCTCAGAGCAAGTGCCCAAATCTGGCTACACCTGAATTTAGTCTATGTAATGCAGCGTGACAGCAAAGTGAGTGCCTCTGTGAGCTCTTACCACACTATTGACCACAAGTGCTGTGAATCTTAGTAAGGTGCAAAAAGTAGCAGAGACATTGCATTCGAAGGAGACTGGACAGTTCTGTAGATTGTGTAGTTAGACTTGGATGTTAACAGTGGACAATAGCTGGTGATATCCAGTCTCCTGCGATGCTGATGTCCTATGTCAAACAGCAAGACATTAGGAAGCAACAACAAAGTTGGGTGCAACCTCCCCAGTATCTGGCTTTATGTGGGGCATCAAGCAAGGGGCTCATGCATTTAGTTTTAACTTTGGGCATATGCACCACTACCGCCACCAAACCAACATGCAAAAAGTACAGAACAGGAATTCATAAATTCCCTAAAACTACAGAACAACCCCTGGATTTTCTGTTTCCTGCAGCCCTGCTCACTGCTAACATATTTATACATATTCTATACACAAGGTTTGTTTGGTGGTTTGAGACTAATGGATGTATGCAAAGGCAACTTCTTTTTGAGAAGAATTCCAGAGGATGGTAATTCTTGGGCATCCTTTGTTTCATTTTTTAACTTGGACACCTGTATCTAGATTTTTGCAAGATGAATGCCTAAGAATTGCTGGTTTCTGAAAGCTCACTGTATTCATCTTTGAGTCATTTCCCCTCCAGGAGTATTGTACTAATGCTCCTTTTGCACGAGGCTGACATGACTTCAGTATCTCAACCCCTCATCCTCTGTACTACAGGGAAATTTGAGACAAGCAAATTATTTTTTTCAGGCCAACTTGCAGAACTGCATGATAAGAAGTATTAATATAATAGAACTTGCTTAAATGTGAGTTAAAGGCTGCAGTACATCTGCTTGTCCTGCCAGTTTCAATGGGAAAAGGACGTCTGCTTCTCTTCCCCCTCCCCTCCTTTTAAATAATGTCCAGCATACTTGAATACAAGCACTACCAATGAAAAACTAATTAGTCATTTAAATCAACAATGCACATGAAAAATCCAGATGGCATAACTTGTCCTCCTACTCTATGGAAAGTACCATATTCCAGTTTGCTTGCAGAGGACAAGTCATCAAAACAGACACTAAATCATTCTGTTGCCTGAGCTTACTTTAACCAATGAAATTGTAAGTCTCAGGACAAGGTAGAGAGGACAGATGCTACACTAGCTTCCCAGCACAACTCTTGTGACAGAACTCTTTTGACTTTTATCCTATCAAATCTTTTCTAACCTGATCTCCACTAGTGTCGTATTCCAGTACAGATCTTGCCATGTATTCTGTGATCTGTCCAAACCATGTATTTACTAATTTCCTAGCTTTATTCAGCGGAAATACAGACTTTGAACAATATGATACAGACCAAACCACTGCCTTTCTTCACTTAGGATATTCTGCTAACAATGTTGTATGAGAAAGAAACAGTGAAGAACTAAAATAAGAGCCTGAAATACGGAACATGACGTACAGTGTCAATAAGGGAAGATAGTACACATGTGCAAAGCTTAAACAAGAGCCAGCCACATCTCTGCTGCAGTCCTAGCACTCCACAGGTATGACCCTGCAGAATTCCATTCTGATTCCCTGACCTACTTTAACAACTTAATCCTGAATTGCCAACCATTGAAGACAGTAGTCTTACTGAATTTGGCAAATAGAACAAGTCTCTCTCTTCCCCAAGAAAATTACAATAAAAAACTGAGTGAGTTTCTGGACATTTGCACCTCTTTATAGCTATGTATTAGAGTAGTACAAGGTTCCTTCTGGTATGCTTCAGTTAAATGATAAGGCAGGGCAGAAGAGTCCTCTATGGAAGGACACATAGGAGAATGATGCTGCTTCCTAGTTCTCTGTTGGTTTATTAGGAAGTTCTTAGAACATTAACTTCTTTTTTGCATTTAAAGTTTTAATGCCTCTTTAAATAACGAAGGCCAGCATTTCTATCTGAAATCCAATCAGAAAAAGGGTCTCTAACACAAAGTAGAACAGGTGATTCTGAATCAAAAAGGCTATCACCATGCTATACCACATCATTGCCTCTCTAACATGGTCATCTTTACAAACAAAAAATATTTCAGAAAAAAAAATGATGCTATAACAAAAAGCAGCTTTCCGTGTGCATTTTCACATCACTTTTACTAGCACTGCCTCTTAGCAATGTTGTTTTAATACTGTAAAAGTCAGTAACAAAAGCATTAATCGGCTTATAGCACTGCAGTAGCTTTGCAAAAGTGAGTGACTATATGCTAGGAAAAAGAAAAGTGTAGGCCCCTGAGCTACTCTAATGGCAAATATGTCTCTCCTATATTAAACACGGTGTACTGAAACCTTGCAGACCTGCTATGACAAAATGAACTTCACATTTCCCGAATGCCATACTTCTGTACATTACCTGGCAGAGTTCAGGCAGGAATATGTAGGACTCCCTTACTGCTGTCTGAACACCAACAGCTTTAAAAGTACTATGCAAGGCTCAGCTAAAGCAAAAGCTGCTTCTTAACAAGGTTTCCACCCAAAGTCTTTATCTCTAAGCCACTTGAAATGTGCAATGAAGTTCTATGCATCCTAAAATTGTCAGTTAACTTTTTTCTTTCCTATTCTGCTCACACATTCACTTGATTATAAAAATTAACCTTGGATTCATCCTTGAAACTGGAAGTTGTTTGATTTGCTTTTACTTTGTTTCTGTCAACTTGCACCAAGCCTTCTTTTACACTTCCCTTCCAACCCCCCCAACCTCCCGCTCAGTTCATGAACAAAGTTTGCTTAGTTGCAGCTTACGTTTGATATGGACTTGACACCACAGTACCGTATGTTCATATGAACATCTGATAACCTGTGAAACAGAAATCACATCTCCCAGTTTGTAAAGCATTAGCTACCTTCTCTCATATTTGCAGAGACTAAACACAGCACTTGCTTAAAAAGGGAAAGTTAAAATCCCTCTGTTATTCTCAACTGTCCCTTCAGATCTGTCTGAATCAAAGTATCAGGGGGTCTACATGTGCTAGCCTTTTTTTGTGTACAAGCTGAAAAGCCTTTCCAGTTCCCCTCTGACCCCCAGAAGAAACATGCACTTCAAGCTGTGAGCTAGGCCAGGCCAGTGTGTTTGAGGTTCTGCTACAGAATAAACAGTTGTATCTTGCTCTTGTGAGAGTAAGAGCTTCAGGAGGTGTTTCCAATACAGATCCTCTACAGGGATAACAAACTTCTACATTTGGGCAAACAAATGACATCAGGATGCAAAGTTGAACACTTCTGAGAGCAGAGTCTGAGAGGTGTGGAAAACAAAGGAGAAAGAATCAATTACATCCTGTACTGTTTCAGACAGGGAGGGATTCTTCTACTGATCTGTGTCCATGCAAGTTCTTGAGCTGTGTCTGCAGTTAGCAGCCAGTCTGATCACACAGCTGCTGCCAGGGGCTGCAGCAGTGATGGGAAAGTGCTGAGGTGGTCAGGGCACAAGAACAGCTTGAAAAGACTCAGAGGAAGAAACTGACATTTTTTTGTATTTCCCTGAGATGTATTATGGTTTCAACAAACTACCTTGTGTAATGCAAATGTGTTATTTAGGGACTAGTGCTCTGTTTCTGCAAAGTATGTGAACTGCTAAGTAACAGACGTGTCTCTTACAGCAGAAAACTCACCCAAAAGTATAAGCTGACATTTTTTCCAGCAGAATCTAGCTTGGTTAATTCCCATGGGAACTCACAATATCAGTGTTTCCAGTATCACAGCTTGCAATGTGTGTGTGCATTGTTGTTCTCAATAAACCACAATTTGTAATAAAATGCTAATGCAGGCCTTGCAGAAAATTTGGCTGTATTAAAAAAAATAATTGCAAGGGGAAAGAACCTCAGTTCTGCAACCAACTGAAATTTTAATGTATTGTTTATATGTTTTATTTACTCTAAAATACAGCTCTCTCCTATAAGTAGGATTTGGTAGAAAAAAATATAAATATACCTGTACTAGTTAATGCTATAGAATATGTCCATGTCTTACAGAGAGTCTGTAAAAAACATTATTCCCAGACCCAGCCTTTACACATCAGAAACATTAAAATCTCTTAAATGGAAATAATCCCAATTCCTTCTTGTGTTAATATGAATCCATATCTGTCACTGCATATTCTACACACCTCATTTGAGTTTCTGCCTTTGAACATAAACTTGATGAAACAACAAAACAAAAAGTGCATAAATATGAAATTATTTTACTGCTTATAAATCTGTAAAATCTCAGCCACATGAGATACAGTGTAAAAGATACAGTTAAAGCTACCTTGTTTAGAGCTGCCCTGCAGTAACTTCTAAATACTGGAGGCTGACCTAGGGGTGTTTATTGTGTAAATAAGTGGATTGGATTTATTTAGCTGAGAAGAAACTAAGATGAAAAAACCAAACAACCCAAACCAACAAAAAAAACTCAGCAGCTGAATGTAGGTCTGACATCAGGAACTAAAAAATCTTATGAAGATCATAGACCCATAGATGGATGTTTCTGATACATTTTGTATTTAATCTTTTGCTATGAAAGCAAACGAAGAGCAGTGACTTCCTCGGCTGCTGCATGCAGTGCTGCAGCTCTTCCAGTGTCAAGTGGAAGCACAGGGAGTGCCACTTCCCTCAGAACAAGCAGTTAGAGAAAAATGGATGTGGCAGGTGCTGGGTATTTCTGGGAACACCAACAGTGGCAGGCACTGCAGCAGGGAGTAATTGCCTTGTGCAGGAAAAGGGGCAAAGCCTGTTTGCTGTTTTCAGGAGGGCTGAAAGTGATTTTGAAATATTTAGCTTTATATGCAAACATGCCAATTCAGGCTGGCCAGGACTTTGAAAACATAACAGTCTAAACCAGAAGTAAACATTTTCAGGTGACTGTTGTAAGCAAATTACCTTATAAATTACTTGATCCTGCTTTGCTAGCTGCCTTAATCAATTAGGGAATAATTCTTCTCAGCTTGGGCATGGACTAGAAATAGACGCCATAAAAAAATTTCTTTAAATTATTATCAAAACCTCCTTGAATATTTATAGCTTATTGTTGTATCATGGCTTAAACTTGATTCATGTTATTGAAAAGAAATAGCAACTTGAATGCCAGGAGAAATTACTTGTGCTTAACACTACTATGATTGTAAGGTTTAAAACACTGATTCTAAAGTTAGATCCTTTTTACCAAATATGGACCATGCATACAGGTAGACTGGACACTACAAAAAAGGCAAGAACCACTGTAGTCAGCTTCTGAGAATAACTATCTGGAGGTGAAAAAAGACCTTGCTCCCTAAGTGTTAGGTGAATTCATGAAAGTTAAATTAATTCTTTTGCTGTAATTCAACTTTGCACCCTGATAACATCTGCTAGTTTCAAATCCATTTCATCCTCTTCAGTGCGTGTGTAATTTTTTTCCCTATTCAAAGCAGTTTGTTAGAGTTTGGGGGGTTAACTTAGAAATCTTGTAGCAGGAACTCAAAATTTAGTGATGTAAGCAAGAAATAGAAATGCCATAGCCATCGAAGAGAAGACATGCGGCATTGCTTACTTAAAGCCCCATCCTGTCCCCCCAAGGACAATAGCTGCTACCAGGATGGCACCAGCGATGGAGCCTATTATAAGATTGGTGGCACTAGGACCTGTGATAAAGGATTATGGTAAGACAGACATAAGAACCAATGACTTTATTCACATTACATGAAGCATCTGAAGGGTAGTCAAACAATTTGAGGAATACAGACAGCACACAAGGTGATGCCTCTAGACAATCTCAACAAGCCCAGCTTAACTTAGTTTAACAATAGGAATGAACAAAGCTGTTGGTCTCTCCATTGCGCTATGCTGACTTCTACCATAGATAAAAATCTAGTATTGGTGAATTCCATTGTGACTTACTTCATTATCTAGTGAATGGACAGTCAGCTGTAGACACTAAGATATTTGTGAATAATTCCTTAACTTAAAGAACACATTATGAATGCTGTATGTTTTATGACTACAGTGAGACCAAGTGAGAAAGAAAAAAAATCAAAAAGCCCTGTCCTTCATGGAGCTCCTGAAAGGTGGAGATATTTAAATTTGAGCTAAGAGCATCTCACACCACTTTTTAATCAGAGTCCAGACTACCTACAGGTTAAATTTACAAGCAATTATTTGGCAAAAGCAAAGGATTATATACTAAGGAATAAAAGTTGAAATAAAAGCCATATTAAGCTTTCCAAACATCAAAGCAGCTTTTCATAATCCTCAAAAAGCTGAACAACAAAGTGGGGAAGGGTGGAGCAGGAAAAAGAAAGCAACAAAAGGAAGCAGCACAAAATATGTTTGTGCAATTTTCTGAAAAGGACAAGAAAACATCTAAATAAGATATTAATAATTGACCCTTAAATGCTCTATTTACACAGGGCAGATGAAAACTGACAATAGGCTTGAGTAACGTTTTCATCACCCTGTACAAAACTTCCTATTGTGCAGTCTTTGACATAAAGCTAATTGCATCTGAACTCAAGGCACAATGGAACCAACTCAGCAGTTCTTCTGCAGTTTTTGTTAAAACATTTACATATTCAGGAATAGCCTTCAAAAAACTTCTACACAGCAATCAAAATTTTCCTAAATAATTGTTCTGAAACTGAGTTTGGAAAACTGTCAGACAGCTAACAGAAGGAAGAAAGAAGAGCAGCCAGAGATCAGCAAAGAAAGAGCAAGGGCAGCTGCAACAACTCGAAGTTTTAAGCAGTTAGGTTGGTATCACAGGACCTCCTGCCCAGTCCCACACACTACAATAAGCACATGCCCTAAGTTTTAAAATTAACTGCAGCAACCTAACTTCATTGCATCCATGACACATTTCCCACATCAGTTCTGCTGGAGATCTGATTAGCTAAAGAAAATCAAGCCTTATAAATTGCTACCTGCAGTTGCTACACAAAGAGTATTCAGGAATATGAATAAAATACTTGGACTGAAAATAAATATAATGAGCTTTACAGATGAGCAGTGCACAAGTTTGACAGCAAGAATCAAAAGGCAACTTTCGACAATTTAGAAGAATGTATCTTACTTGGACTTACCTTTTGAGTCACACCTGGCTCAAATCAACAGGAGTGAGCAGACTGGAGGGTAAATGAATGCCATTCCACAGGCATTATAGTCCTAATTAAGGCTTGCTTGCACCAGCTGCCTAATGAGCTACTGTAACTGACCCAGATTTATGGTTTACTCTGGATTTTATCAAATGCTTGCACACAACAAAAGACTGAAAACACAGCAAGTAATTTATATGTAATAAATTTTAGAAGCATTGAAAAATTCTAAAGCTGATTTCTTTCTAGCCATAGAATGCTCTCTGCCCAGAAAAAAGGTACTACGATTGACTGTAACATTAGATAAAGAAGTGCAAAATCACCACTTTTTTACATCCCTCTTCTTACTATGTTCCCTGGTTGTTAAATGTCCAGGAGTGGGCAGAGGGATGTGTATCCATTTCATAGTGCACATCCAATCACCAAACAGCAGTTTGTTCTTTCAATAGAGAAAATCAATATTGGTTTTATTTACTATAAATATGGAAGAATTCAATCCAAATTTAAACAGAAGATAATTATATACACAACAATTAGGTTCAGTTAATAGAAAAGTATATAATATATAAAACTAAGCTGGTAGAATAGGTATTATGACTAAACAGCAACCACTTGTTAATGGGAATGGAGTCCTCCAACTGTTCAATTCCAGTTTTGAAATACAGAGATTTAAGAGGATCACAGGTAAGTCATTTTAAGATTGTAACAGACTGTGCACAAAGAAGTACTTACAATGGGATTACTTTTACATGTTATACCTCACCTTAAGGATCTATGCCTTATGTTTTACTAAGAAATTGTATTATTAATAAACCAGAGTTTTGCTACCAGTACAGTGAAATTTATGAAGAAAAGTGTACACGCATATGTTTCAGCTCAATATGCCTCTCTAGTCCCTGAACTCAGATGCTTGACATGCAAACCAAGAGTAAGGGAAAGGTTTTAATAACCACCATACTGTGGGGTCATTTTCCAGCCACACAAGATGCAACACTTTGGTATGTTTATTCTTTCCACCATACTACTGCTATAACCTGCAGACACAGATTTATCAGGAGGCAACTCCTGCAGCTAACTGGCACACCACCTTTTCCTGCAAGGAAAAGCTCTGGCATGGCTATCATACTATTCCTGGTCATCTTTTAGGACCCTCATACAAATCCTACTGAAGGTGTTAGAACACCCCTATAATTTCAGTAGACTTCAGACTACTCCCTAAATCATCATCATCAGAAATATTCTAGAAGAATTAATACACACTGCTTTGATACTGCTAGTATTAAAAGAGGCAAGTTTAGTGCAGACTGTCCTGCAGGTAACAATTCACTGTGGTGCTTTGATGTTTTTTCCTGCTGTCACTTTGCCAGCCAAATCCTCTGGTTTAAGTTATCAAAGCCACATATCCATTTTAGGATGAAATGTGGAAAAAACCTACTGTGCCATTTTGTCCCACATGATTACTGAAATTAATATCTCAATGCTTTATGAATTTAAGTTATTTCAGGACTTTGAACACATGTTTACAATTTGCAAGTGAAGTGAAGGAAGGAGGAAGAAGGGCAGGACTTAACATCAGGTTGTGGTGAACACACCCTCCCTGCAGCCATTGATGGTAACAGCCAGCAGGGCCTGAAGGATGTGAGGAACAGAGAGGGAATATGCAATCCCTGTGTGCTTTCTATATAAACCAAACACCAAAAAGTAGCAGTGGTTTGCCTTGATTATATATTTGTATCTAAAGGAACCAGAGGACAAAGACTGATGGGATGCAGGAAAGAAGAATGGATAAAAACAAAAAGAATGGGTCAGATAGTGAGTGATGAGAGCAGAGGCAAGATGAAGAAAAGCTGGAACAAAGGCACAAGAACAAATGGTCAGGGACATTGGTCAGAGCTGAGTGGCTTGAGAAAACAGGTAACGGAATTAAAAAACAGAAGGGTACAAGGCAGAATGTAAGCAAAAGGCAAGTGGTCTTTAACTTGTAGGTAAATCTTCTGCTCCAGGATCTGTCCCCCAAACCTCTACAACCTTCAGAGGCTTCAGTTTTTAGCAAACAGCTGTAAAAGCCACCAGTAAAACACAAACTGATCTTTCTCAAGCAAATGATATATTACCTTCTTCCTTCTATTTGTTTTCTATAAGTTGTCCTCTGTGAACACAAAGGTCTCTACTCTTCTGAGACTGAGATGAGTTTCATGTAACAGACAGGTTACACCTAGGGCTGCAAACTCAGACAGACAAACCACTGCCTTACCAGAACAGAACTGTACATGAATGCCTTTGCACACAGCCTGAGCAGAAATCAGACTGTGCTGTTACAAGTCACCCTGGAGAGAGGTGCCACTGTCACTTCACAGGGGTCATATACAGTACTAGAAACACGGTGAAGTTGGAAGTCTCAGAGAAGCAAAATAACAGTAATTTAATCTGTAATTTGCACAGTGGATGCAGAATGAAGACAACTCTTATATGGCCTATTTATATGTGTATATATATGTAAGCAGAAGTTTAAATAAATCATAGCCATTGTGAAAATTGAGGTAATGGAATAGCACTTTAGATTATAGTTTCTTAAATCTATGAAAAGACAATAAAAATTGCTTATACATATCCTGTATATATAAGTACTATACTCCAGCACTGTGCTATCTTGAGGTATCAGAATGCTGCAACAGGTCATTCAGAAGCTTTACTGTAAAACTAGCTGCCTGTATGATTATCATCAGCTTTCATCTGCCTAGCTTTAGCATTAGACTGAAAGCCCCATAGACCATAATAAGTAATTTCTACATTTTGTGAAATAGCCTACATTCCTCAGTCTATTTTGCAAAATAATCACAAAATTCCATTTTTCCCCCCCATTATTTTTGTAATTTGGTGTAATGGAAACATTTAGACATTTAGTTTTATGGTGAGAATGTAAAAATTCACAAACTTATTGTTTTATGCCCCACATTATCCCAGACAGGAGAAGGTTAAACACTGCATGAGCAAACCACATGACACAGACACAGTCAAATCACATGACAAATACAGTCACCACATAACAAAGCTAACGGGTAATACAGAGGGCTCAGGTGCATACGGTTACCTCACACACTATAGGCACCAAACATAAAACTCAAACTAAGAAAAATGCTTACTCTATTCCCCACCCTGTGCCTCCAAAAATCACCCCCAAGGCCAGAATGGTCCCTGCCACTGCACCTATTAGCCTGTTAGCAGCCATGCTCACTGTGTGGAGGGAAAAGGGAAGATTTTTAAAAGGAAATTATAACATATATGCTTGAAATGAAAACATGAAATAATTCCTCAAATGAGTACTTTATGCTATAATCCACTGTTGGATAAAACATTTCAAATCTCCTCACAAACCTTTATTTCCCAAATACTGTAGCTTTAAAAATTCTGAAATCAGCTATATTTGGTTTTCTTTGAATGCTTGCAAATATTTCAGTGAGAAGTTTTACTGTAAATGAGACACTATTCCTTTTAAGCTTGTGATTTACTATTTACTTAAAAAAGGGACCGTCCTCAACCTAGTGCTTATTTAAAACAGTCAAAACGTAAACAAATCATCAATAAGAAAACTTCCTTTTGATCTCCAGAAACTCACTGCATCCATAACATAACTAAGCAAATGAAAATTGTTTGGAAACAGTTCCATCCCAGGAAGACAAAACAAAACACCACAACTTTAAAATGAATTCCTTTACTAGTTAGCAGTATTTTAATTTGTTACTGCGTTTATCAATAGCACTTTATTTATCTGTATGACCTAAAGACAGATAACACCTTTTAAAAGCAAAAACCCTACCCTGGAAATATGTTTCAGGTAACAGCCTGGAAATTTTCATATGTTCAGATAGTATCTCTTAAGACATTGAGGCCTTGTATTTAATTTTTAAGGGAATGCTTTTGAGAATAAACATCTGTACATTTCTTATGTTAGAGATTAAAAGTTTGATAGATTCATTGAGTCAGAATAGATCAGAAGAAAGCAGCTGAATTCCCTGTCTAACAGGAACTTTTTCAAGGGACAAAAACTTCATATACTTCATACTGAATAAAGTCTATTTTGAAATGGCCTGGTAATTTTTTTTCCTATTTCATATATATACACACACAAACACACACACATACTTGAGACATAAGTTTTATATTAAAATAAACAAACACTAATCCACTGGTGAAACAAAGGCCTAATTCTGCAAATTAAATTGCAAAGGAAGAATCTTGTGTGCATGTGGAGTCCTGCTGATTTCAAAACCACTAGCCAACACTCTAAAGTCATGCGAAGTTTCTGCAGTACCCAAAAACTAATAGCAATAACTCTTTGTCTTCACCAAACTGCTAGATGCTGTGTAGGTCTGCTAGCACAGGATACAGTAGGTTGCTGAGTTTATAATAATTAAAAAATCATGTATTAATGGCAACATAAGTAAGGACCACTAACTTTTTTAATCCCAAAATACAGAATGGAGCCAAAAGTAATTGATGGATGATGGAAAGTGATGAAGAGTGCAGCAGGAGTAGCAGTCAATTGTCAATTATCATCAATATAAATAAAGACCAATACTTCCTAGCTATACATGCTCCATTTGTAGCAAGAAAAATGCTTGGATTTATGGTGTGAAAAATCTTTAGTCTATTAGATGAATTTTCACAGCATGAGTGTTTTGTTTCTGAACTGTAACAAAATCCAAACTCGTGGCTAAGGTAAAAACAGTATTTTAGTTTCTGTCTCAGACTTTTTAAACTGCCTATGGCACAGGAGAAAAAAAATTAATGAAAACTACTTGAATGTGTTGGATCCTTACAACAGAAAAAACTACTTCTGTATTCTGAAATCTTCTCACAAAGGAATTTCTCTATAAGCGTACAGAGGCTCCTAAATTCATTTTTAGATCATACTACATAAACAAATTACCATAACAACATAAGTAAAAATAATCCATCTTTTGAGATCATTGAGCCACCTTGTACAAAAGCATAGTCTGCCTTTTTTTGCAGAGGACTCCACTGAAAAATGCAGTCTAAACTTTGTACCTACTGGCAGAAATCCATACACATACTATTAATTTCAGGCTTTTCTCCAGAACATTTCAACATTGATATATTCATTTTCATAAAGGTATTTTCATTCTGAATGAGTTAATCTGACTTAGAATGATGTAACCAAGTTATGAGTACCTTCTGATTTGCCCCTCCTATAGAACTTTTTACAGAGGAGGGAATTATTTCTTACCCACAGGATTTGGAAATGAGCAAAATAAAATTCATGTGCTCTCAGTGTCACAGCTGTAGATACTGCTCTCCTCATCCACACACACAGAACTGAACAGCTTTACAATGCTGCTTTCCATTTTCTTAGGACTCTGTAAGCAGTGTTCCACTGTCAGGAAGGTTTTTAGGGGAAATGGAATGACAAATAGCTTTGTAAGGTAGGGTATAAACCAGACAGCTCTACACTGAATAGTGGGTGGGATTAGGAGTCCAGGAAGCAGCTGTACAGATTCCCTAATACAAATCTGGGCTGCTCTAGAGAGCCTCCTTCACAATTGTAACTTGTTTTAAGACAATCTCTTCAACCATTCTCGGTAAAGGTCTACTGGAACCATTCTGCTAAGGGGTAACAGAAAAAGGCACACAAGACTGTAGTAGAGCCATTCTGAAGGGACATACCAAAATCCTGTCCTTCACTGGCCTTGGATATTTTAAAGAGCAATCAATTAAGAGTCTGAACCCTAACGACTACATTTTGAAGCAACTGTATCTTTTTTGTCCTGTAAAAGTGGCAGAAGAACCTGGAACTGGGACATAGCAGAAAACTTGTTTGGGTTTCTCAGCTGTTTATTGGAAACTTTATCTGTAAATGTGTGACACAGAATGAATATAGTCTGATGGCAAACAATGTCCTTGATGACAGGAAAGAAAAAACAGGACAGTACAATCCAAAGACATTCTTTGGCAGAGAAGTCAGAGAGAATCTCATATACTTTTCTTCCTCTTTGAAAATTTTGTGGATTAAGTATTTTCTCAATACCTCCTCTTTGCATGTAGTTGAAATACCTACTAAATACGTAAGAATAAGCAACAATGATTGTAAGAATAATTTAAGTTCTTAAAATTTTAATGTATTTGTTTTTTCTTTCATTGAAATCTGATTTCAAGGAATCTGATTTCAACAGGGACATTCCACTTTTTCCCCTTCTTATGCCACAGCTCTCTGAATTAACTGAGAACAATTAAGGAAATGGAAATCTCTAGTAAAACATAAATACCCAAGTATCATGTAAATAATAAGAGCTACCCTTAGATTCCAACCACAAAGAAAATGATCATAAAAAGTAGAGAATAAGGGACAAAGGAAAAACTATTACCTGTTGAAATCTTCCCTAAATTTATGTTAGAAAAATAAAAGTTTCATCAGTTCTCAAAGTAAAAAAACATATTTCATCTACATGAAGCAGAATTTTTCTGTCTGGGTCGAAACATGACTGTACAATACTATATTCTTTTTATATGCTAATTCTAGTACCATATATCAGAAAATGGTAGGAATGATGGAAAAATGTCATAAATACTTGAAATGACATCAAAACTGAAACATAACACAAACCCTTGGGTCCTTCTTCCTTCTTGGTACCAGTATCCCTGACAGGATCATCAATGCTGCAATCTGTCCCAGCCCAGGAGAAATTACAAATGCAAGTGGCTTCATTACTGCAAACCTGGAAAAGAAAATAAGTGACAGCAGTTAGTTTTTAACTACATTTTAGTAAGTTTATATAACATGTCATTAGATATTTAATTTACAGTATAAAACTCACCCACTTACTCATCTATATATTGTAACAATAGTACTGAGTTTTTGGAATGATATAACACATCAGTAACCCAAAAGTTTGCTTTAATCCTCTAAATACACTCAGCTGCTAGGAAAAGCAGAACTGGTTCTATCATCACTTACACATGACACACCTGCACAGGATGTAAAAGCAGAAATTCTCACATCAAAAAAAACCCCTATCTAGACTACTTAGATCTTCACTAACCACCTCTCTAGATTTTGAGCCTGGATGTCCAGAAGGAATACAAGCATTTGCATTTGAAAAGGTTCAAGACATGGTTATACTTTACAACCTCTCATTTACAGCTTACTCCCATGTAGAACAAAATCAAAACATTTCCATGGGTTTTGTTGGCATTTTTCCTCAGCAGCAATAAGGAGTGCTTGTTTGTCTTCTAAAAGAGAGGTAACAGTTCTTCCTATGGTTACATTTAGTTGAATAACCTCTAGGAAAGGCCTTAGGACTCCATACTTGGCAGTACATTTATCAGATACAGGAAAACCTATCCAACAGACAAAACCTAAAACATGAAATCAATAGTCAGAGTTAATAGCTATGAACTTTCCATATGAAAAAGAACATGGAATGTGTTGCTAGAAGAGGTTATTAAGGGGGAAAAAAAAGCAATACCAGAGCAACAGACATAAAACAAAGAATGAAGTTTTGATTATAGGACTAGAAGTGAAGTCAATCATTAGACAACAGCTAATAATGTCTTTTGGACTCTGGAACACAACATGAAAAAAGCCCAGAAAACAACCTACACACTAATGATTATAAGCAAATAGAACATGTGATTTTTTAAATTTAACTTGTATTGCACTTTGCTTCTTAAAGTACTCACTGAAGAATCTTACCTAAGAAGCTGAAGATAAACACATCTTATGGCAGGTTTGACCACCTGAAATATCCTTGTAAAATCAGGCATTGTAATAGTCCAAAACAAAACAGATAAGATCATTCACTCACCCTTCACGCTACTCTCAAAAAAACACCAGGATGATTTCTAGATCTCGTTAGATCCTTTACTTTCCAATTCTAATTTTTTTCTTCTTCATTTTGAACCTAATCCTCTTCTTTAAAACACTCAATTTTATGTTCAATTACAGACAAGAAGAAAAAAACCCACCTTCTTGTATAAAGTGTAGCCCTTGGGCAAGTATGTGTCCCACTCAATCCCACAGTGGAAAGGTTTTATCAGTATTGAAAACAGTGAATCTGTTCACAAAAACATACCTAAGTCTAAGACAAATGGACTTAAGGGTGGAATAACAGGATAGAATATGCCTTGATGTAAAACAATATGCCTGGGATCTGTTCAAGAAGAATGTGTCCCCTCTGTTGAGGACCCACAGTTTGGAATTTTAATTAAGTCATGAAATATAACTCTATGAACAGAGGACCAACTTTATAAAGGTGTTAGTATGTAGCAAAATGTTTAACTGAAGGTGGCATATAACTTGAAACATGGATAGTACATTATGGAAGTCTTTACAATAACTAATGTCAAAGCTCTTTCTTGCCAGTAAAAACCCCTAACACTTTGGATACAATTGCAGAATTAATCTGACAACTTTGCTTTCTAAAATTCTAAAATCTATGCTTCACAAAATGGCAGTCTTCTCCTGGAAGTGTTTTCAGATCAACAGGTCTTAGGGACACTTTCAGGTAAAGAACTGCACAGGGCACATTAAGATCAGGTACAGCAGAGAGAGCTGGGGAAGCTTAGCTGCTAACTCCCAGTACAGACTCACCCCATGACCAGAACAGACTTTTCCATTAGAACCAATGGGACAGCTGCTTATGTTCAAGGACTGAATTGGCAGGCACTTTTTGTCCAGACACATCATTTGGGGTCCACATGGAGCTCCATCCTCCACGTAACCTAAATCTGTATCATCATCTAAAAGAACATGAGCACCACTAGGAGAAATAAGTTTTAAGATACTATTAGTATTATGACTGGAGTCTTTTGAAAATATTAAAAACATGTCAGCGTACATACTAAAAGCCTCACATCTTTCTTTGACTTAAGGATGACAGACGGAACAAAATTATAAAGTTTCTCTCCCTCCACAGCAATGACAAAGTGTTCCAGTTGTCAAACTAAAACGAAGTTTAGATAATGACTTAAATACTCAAGAAGGGCACCTTAGGCTTTGGGGCTTTATAAGTCTTGGACAGCCCATGCTTTTTTTCTTTTCCCCCCAAATGCTGTGAAATACTATTGCTAGAAAAATATTAACAAACTAACTTCCCACATGATGACATTTAAATAAAAACACTAGTGGAATAATGGAAGCATCAATAATCACTGTTCAATCAGGACCTAACTATGCAAGAGAGTATTCTTAGCATGACAACAATGTTGCCTATGTCCTCAAAATACAAACCTAGTCTTGTGCACAGTAGACTAAAACCCATTTACCTGTCCTTTAACTAAAATGTAGCTTAACATCCTGCCACAATGCTGCAGTTTCCTCCCTCTCAGCCTTCACTTCCCTACAGCTATTTCTCTTGAGCATTTAATACTCAAAATATTTATGTTTAAAAACACAGGTCCTTTGGCAGTTACAGACTTTTTCCACCCTCAGAAACATATAATGGTGAGCATTAAGCTTTGACTGTGAAGTTCTGCTCTTGGAGGGATCAGACAATCAGGAGGATAACCCATATTTCACCCTCTTTAAATGTGGAATATTAGGCTTTTTATGTTTTGGGCTTCTTTTACTCAAAAGAAATACCACTCAGAATAATGGTTTTGCTGCAATATATTAATTACCTAAAATTCACAGAATTTTACACTTATGCTTATCTTAATTCAATTAAGGTTGACAGAGCAAAATCATACTGGAATACTGCATTATCTTTTACCTGCAGTCCACTATGCGTCCTTGATGATAAAAAGAATTTGGGATAATTTCTCCTTGAACTTGACCAACTCGTGGAACTCTAGTAAGATTAGTACAGAGCAAAAAGCCACAGAAAACATCACTGTAAAATGAAAACATCAATCAAAATATTACTAGAATAATATAAGATAAACTTACAAAACAAAGTCTGGCAATGATGCTGCTGAACACAGTAATATATTACCATAAGCCACATGATAGACTTTCAGAGTACAAGCCTGGAAATAAAATATCATTTTATATAAATGACAAGAGGCAGAAGTAATCATTCATTCTAATGCACAAGTGAATGCTCACAGGAACAAAAAAGAAATGTATCTGGGCTCTATGTTCAATACCATATAATTAAGAGGAGCCAAACTGTACAAAGTTTTGTCATGTCAGCCTAAATTACTTTTCCCTCTCTCTAGCAGTTTACATGTCATAAAGGAATGTCAAGTTTGAATTTTTAATTAAATTTTATTTCCCTTGTATGACAGCATAACTGTAATAACAATGATTAGCATGCAGTATGTCTGCCCAAATTTTGGTAAAGAATCTGCTTTATTTTATTTTATATCCACATATATTTAAATATATTTTGTATAAGGTATACAAGATATATTTTATATCTTCAACAGAAGGATATCAGCTTAAAATTTCCAACTCCTATCTAATTGTCCTAAGTCACAGAAGTATCTGGATTAATGCTGGAAATTGCCTTTGTTAAAACTGCTAGAAATTTGAATAGCCCTTCACCTAGACCATTTCCTGCATCTCTCTACCAACAAAGAAAAGCTTTTATACAAATGAGGGATTTAACATAGACATCAGAACAACACTATTCTCATCTAAATATAAAAAAAATCCATTAAAGAACTTATTTCCTTATGATCATATTTGAAAAGTAATTTATAAAAAGCCACTTGACAAACATCATATAGTCAAAGAAGAGAAACACCATTCCACACTTAAAATTTACAAAACAATAAGTAAATCAGGAGAAATATAAGTCTATTCACTAATGATCATTAGCTTGAAAACTAAATTTAATCAAATATCCATCTAGTAATGATCACATGGAAATGAATCAACCCTTTTCTCTACAGCAGCCAAATGTCTAATGGTCCTCTCTGGTAAAAATAAAGGTTGGAACCAACTTGAAACAGCATATTCTGGTATTGGTGCCAGAGTAAGTAAAAATAGGATGTGCATTTGCAGCCTAATTTATCCCTACCAAGTCTGAGGTGTTTGTGTATTATGAACTTTTGACTTTTTGCTGCCTTGTCCCTCAGGCTCCTCTGAAATGATTAAAGTAAGAGTACATTCTTCTGAAAATCTGGAAATCTTTACAAGTGTATTGCTGAGTCACCCATGGATTTGTCAGACTGGAACTTTATGAAGGTACAAACATTGTGAGGGAAAGAAGATTCAAAATAATGCAAAACAAATTGCTGAAACATTCATGAAAAATTAGACAATATTAAACCATTATCAATCTATTTAAAATCCAGATAAACTTTACTAAGCTGAACTTACTGTTTGCTGCACTGAATCCATCGATCTCCATCCTTTCCACAGTTTCCTTTTGTTGTGCCTTCAGTATTAAGCTTTTCATAACAAAATTTGTCAGATCCTGAAGACTCTGTTTGATGAAGAAAGAAAAAAGAAATGTACTTTTCACTGGCAACATGGGAGCTTTGAAACTGCATAATTTATTGCAGCAGTTCTCTGATTTTTTTAATACAAACCATGAATCTAACACCTGTCTATCTGCACAGGTAGTATTTTCCAGTGACTGTGGTGGGAACTCAGCAGACTAAAATGAAATACCTCCCAATGGCTTTTCTAAACTAATGCTCAATGTTCAAAATTTGCACTGAACTTTTAAAAATAGTCTCCACAGTGTCTTCTGCATATGAAATTTAACTGTGGTCTAATTCTGTTGATTTCATAACAGCTGCACATAGATTTACTCTAGTTGTTTTCACTGCAATTATTCCTGTTCTGCATTTCAGAAGATCAAAGATTTTATATATGACATTTATGTTCTGATATCAACTCAATGTTCATTTTAGTCTATTTTTAGGTGTTTACAACAAAACTAAAGTTGAACTGCCAAAGTGTAATTTCTACTTATTTTTAGGAGTAGAAATCTGAACTAATAGGTTTAAACCCACAATTATTTACTAACAAGTTAATGTTTTTTCTAAAAATAAATATAAAAAAAGAAAAAAGAAAGCACAACAATTATATAAAGATGAAATAATAAAGGTAAATAAGACAGAGTAATTTCAGTAAAATCACTTTTACAGAAGACAAACCAAGTATTTTAAAACATAAGTGTGTAAGAGACAAATCAGTTAACAAAAACTGTCATTAAAATCCCCTGAAACATCTGGCTTTGAAACATACCCAAAAATACCTCAAACCCCTTCCCCCAGTAACATTTGCTGCCCTAACTAGGTCTGCAACCACATCACACCAGAACAATCTGTTGACACCAGTCCCAGACTCAGAATTTCACTTGGCAATCAAAGCAGAGTTTCCCACTGCAATCTGCTCTACTGATCAGAAAACTTTAACTTAGAGCAACAAGGACAAAAAATAAAAATTCAAAACAAAGGCAGGAATGAACCAGAAATAGAAAACATTTAAGGTAGTTTAAAGTCAACCTACTAGATCCCCAGATGTATTTGCACTGATTATCTCTTGTCTTGCATTCACCGTTATAGCAACGACCCTAAACAAAACACAACATGTTAGCAATGAGAACTGAACACTCTCATCTCCTTCCCCTCCCACAACAAATGTCTCATTTTGGCTCTTCACACACGTGTTGGGATGTATAATAGTTTTCATGAATTTGGGTGGTGGAGTACACATTTTGGCCCAGATTCGCAAAGCCAGTTTGGTGTCCAACACATACTGACATTTCAGCAGCTGCTTTATACTTCTGATTTCCATAGTTGTAAAGAACTTATGAATATGGAGTGTAATAAAAGATCTACATGTAAAATGCTGAGATACCAAGTGGACTTTTACTCAATGTAGAAATTTTTACTATTCATAGAGTGCATAAAGCACACGCAACATTGATATCCAAAGGATAAAATATATGAAGAAATATGGAAGGCAGGATTAAATAAGAAAACTAACAAAACAACCCCAAAACAAAATGAAAATGTGTGTTTGGTTGTTTTCTATTTGGTGTTGTGCAGGGATTCTAAAACATTGCATACCTGATTAGAATCACAGGCATACCCATCTTGCTTATGAAGATTTGGTGGACACTGAGAAAAAAAAAAAAGTGTTTTTTTTTCATGTGCAATGTAATAATACATCAGAGTATCACATATGGGATTTTCCTAGTTTTTACAACTGCACAACATAAAAAGGGGATAGAGGACATAATTAGTGCAGGAATCTTTATAGCTATAGATACATATGAAGAAAATTAACATGGCCATTAATTTGGTGGCATTCAAAGCCAGGTTGGATAAAGCCTTGAGCAACCTGGTCTAGTGGGAGGTGTCCCTGCCCATGGCAGGGGGTTGGGACTAGATGATCAATTATGTCCATTCCAACCCCTAAAATTTTATGATACTATAAACATTTTGAGCCATGAAATACAAGGTTTGAGTCTAACTTTCTGCATATTCCAAGTAGAAATTACAGAGGTGAGGCAAAATGAAAACAAATGTGCTCAGTAACAGGATACTGGGTAGCCAATACTGGGGCCATGTTTGCAGCACTCCCACTGTGTTCATTTCAGTTCCACTATGAAAGTAAGTGATCCCCTAGTCGTAGCCTACCAGTCTATTGCTTAGAGAGCTTTGGGGGGGGTTTATTATGTTGTTGTGCTCTCTTGGCACTGGAAACTTTTTTGGTATGACCCAGGCACTAGGTCCAGAGGCCACAGATTATTAAAGCTAGGAGCGGACCATTCCCAGAGTTTTTCCTAGTCCAGAAGGGACCTATGAAAATTTGGACATGGTATGCTTGCTGCAATGTACAGTATTAGCCACTATTCTGAGGGCAGCAGCCTTTCTAGCTTAAGAAAGCACTTCTCTCTAAAATATTAGCAATAGCCACTTATCTGTAAGTGTGAATGTCTCAGATGACAATATAAAAAGAAATGATTGTAGATTTATTGGCATCTATAATTTCAGCCAATGCCCAAAAAGAATGTGATCTGCCCTGAATCTTATTTCTCCAAAGCTAAGAACTTGATGCAGTAGATGACTGTGTCAGTTTAAAAGTTCTTACATAAACTTAAAGTTTATATAAATAGAATATATACTCAGTATTGAAAAGAAGCATCTATCACCTAAAGCATCAAAGTTCCTGTGAAAATGGAAAATGTACAGAATGTTGACTATTTCAAAGAACTCAGGTTAAACCAACATTTTAGTTGCTGTTTATTCCTATACTTTTGTGTATTAGCCAAATATTTTCAAGAGACATATGACAGATTTACAGCTTTTAAAATTCTCATACGTGTGCACACTCTTAAAAAACATAACACTTTATACAAGTCTTACAAGGAGCAATTGAGTGAGCTGGGGGTGTTCAGTCTAGAGAAGAGGAGGCTCAGGGAGGACCTTCTTGCTCTCTACAACTACCTGAAAGGAGGCTGTCCTACAACCACCTGAAAGGTGGGGGTCAGTCTCCTCTCCCCAGTGAATAAATGACAGGACGAGTGGAAATGGCCTCAAGTTGTACCAGGGGAGGTTTAGATTGGCTATTAGGAAGCATTTCTTCACCAAAAGGGTTGTCAAGCATTGGAATAGGCTGTGCAGAGAACTGGTGGAATCACTGTCCTTGAAGGTATTTATAAGACATGTAGATGTGTCACTTAAGGACATGGTTTAGTGCTGGATTTGGCAGTGCTGGGCTAGAGGTTACACTCAATGATCTTGAAGGTCTTTTCCAACGTAAATGATTCTATGTTTCTACACCAAATTAGTTGCAATTTTCTATATTTGCATTTTAAACTATTTTATTTCATGAAATCTCATTGCTATTACCTGTGAATCACATTTACAGTATATTCTTATTATTTAAGTTATAGAACAGGCAAAGAGTAAAGGAGGATGTCTGACACAAACATTATACAGATACACAAAACCCCATGAGCTGTAAAAAACAAACCTAGAGAAGTCATATCTTGAGTCCACTTAGATTATATTTTTGTGCATTTACAATCGTTCATCCTTATGTTTAAAATTTTATTTTAAAATACCCACACACCCCATTATTTTGGATATATGAATATGCAGTTTGTTAATCCAATTTTCCTCTTCAATGAATACAAAACAAAAGAGTGGAAACAAACATCAATAGTGTCAGCAGAGAAAGTTTCTGCATACATACCTGTCCAGAATCTCCAGTGCAGAACTCTGCAATATCACACTCATTCACTGCATATCGACAGTCATAACCTCGTGGGAAAAACTAGAAAATCAAGAATATAGTTCAGGACTAAGATTACAACTACTAAAGCTGCTCCTTTTCATTCTACCTAAAACACACTTTGAACTTTGGCAGGCTGCACATGACTTCCATGGACAGCTGAAAAGATCAATAGATATATGGCAGCAACACTCACAAGACACGATGTATTACAGCAGGGTCCATCACTACAATGAGCTCCATTAGAAAGAGAGCACTTCTTACAACAGTCTGCATAGCATTCCTGAAGGAAATATTAAGAAAAAGTTTTAAGCAAGTTTTTTCTTCACAATCTTTCCAACAAACTATTATGTGCTAGCAGACAAAAGATTCAGTTTAGCAGAAATTATCAGACCTGAAATCATCAGCTGGAAGAAGTCTTTGCAATAGTCAGATAATAAAGGGGGGAAAAATGACATATAATGCTGTAGCAACACAGGGATTCACATCATCTGAAGGCACTTCACAGGTATGGAATAGCCTGTGCCAAATGCAGGCTGCTTAGTCAAATTGTATTCAATGCAGACAAAAAAAGATTAAGAAAACTAATTACGGGTGCAATTATAGTTAAATACTATAACTAGGGCATATTTTTGTGAAAACATTATTGGAGTATTTCTACAATAGAGAAGAAAACAACAGTTTACTTCTGTCTGAGCACAGGCACCTATCTCCAAAGCATTGATATGGACTATCACTCTAGGCATGCTATCCAGAAAAGTGAAGGGTTAAGCACTTCTCCAGTGCAACTCAAAAACTGCTGGGAAACAGCTACATCTTTTTGTTTGTCTAACAGGAACTGTTTTGAGGACATTCTCTGCACTCCTTCTCATTTGAAAAAATGTTTTAACACAGTCTTCTAAAGAAAACAATAGGCAAACCAAATTAATTTCCATAACGTTTTCCCTATCCTTTACCAATCACTTAATTTAACTTAATATATTTCATAAGAAAGGCTTCTGGGGTAACATAAAACTCTACTTACCATTCGGAAACCACAATCGCATTCTTCTCCCGCTTCTACATATCCATTTCCACACTCTGTGGTTTCAAAGAGCTGAAAGAAAAAAAGCCCCAACCCCAAAGTAAGAATACAATAGTGCCAAATGTCTTTTCTGTCTCACAGAGCTGGTTTCCGTGATGCTACAGAAACATGCTGCACAGACAATGCACAGGTCATGCAAAGACAGTGTAGTTTTTCAAGTGCTGCTAGTCAGAATTGTTCAGACATGAATGATGTACAACTAAGTCACAGGAGTGACAGTCCTCTTTAGGGGAATACTGATCTCAGAAAATTATGATTATCAGAGAGACACTGCAGAAATACACAATAGGATAACATTTGAACTTCATTCCTGTTCTACAGACTCCCAGTTCTCTGACAATTCCTTCAAGAAACCAGTCCACAACTCCATCTCTGGGACCTACTCAGGTACTCATACTTGCTCATCGAATTAGCTACTGTGTGTTCCTGTGTAACATGTTTCTGCATGAAAATAATAAACACTAAGAAACACTGCCAAAAGAAAGTTCTATGTGCCTTATTAGTATGCCAGAATAACACACCCACATACAGTGCTGAACAGCTAATGCTTGAACCAGGTATGTATAATACAGACAGATTCTACAGTTCAGTGTGTTACAGATTCTATACTGATTTCACATATCATAATTTTGATTAAAGATATTTTTCAGTCTTATCACAAATAATTTTGCAAAAATCTTACCTGTTTTCAATATAATTCTGCTCTAAAATCATATAAGACTGTCAGGAATCTCCAGTCAAACTGGGATATTACCAACAGAAACATATTCACTAGAACATGGTTGAAGTGAGAAGTTAACAACATAAAATGAGAACAGATAAATCTACACCTAGATAAGTGTGAAAGATGCAAGTAAACATGTTCTTTCTGCATGGGCTTAGTGGAAGTACTGCTGTTGAGGAGCATCAAAATATGAAACATAACATAGAATAGAAATTATTTATAAACTTGGATGGAATTCTTTGGTACTGTGGGGGGAGGGACAGGGAGGAATCATAATGCCTAATAAAACAGAAATAAAAAATTTTACTCTCTTTGCATAAACCACATAGGTAATCTTTAGCACCTACAATTTTGGGTGCCAGAAGCAAAACTACACAGAAGCAATACCCACATGTACTCTTCTTCACTAGTAATGTTAAAACAACCCTGGAATTTCTCTCTTTTTTTATCCTCCTGTTTCTACTACAGGGGAAACAGCAAGATCTCTTATTCTGAACCTGAAATTCAGTTCTTTATCAAAGACGAAAACAACAGAACACAAGAAGGCACACACAGATTTCCCACAGCATTAATCAGGAGCCACCTAATGTTCGTAGAGATGTCTGAGCATAACTCGAGTTATCATTTAAAAAATGACATTGTGGTGACTGCTTAACAACAACTATGTTTTATTTTCCTAAAGATTAAACATACCATTTTCTACCTTACCTCCTAACCTCCAAATAACAGGATTATAAAGACTGTGTGATTATTTTTTACCTCCAAATTAGTTCAACTTCAAAACTGTGAAACAGTGACACAGATAATACACAAAGATAATTCAACCATTATCTTGGGAGCATTTTCCCAAAAGTAAATCAGGCTTTTTATTCTGTATACAGTCAAATTGACAACTTCTTCACATTATTTTGCTAGACAACTATCATTAAAAAATGAAGCTGTGTTTTTCTATTTCCCTACTTAATCCTTTCTGTGAGCAAAGAGTGCTACCCTGGGAAAAGATTCAAAACCACTCTAACAAGCAAATTTTTTTTTAGTTAATTGTGCAAGGTAATGGTCCACCAAAGGATACAGCACAGTAAACAAAGCAGCCTAATAGCCTCATGTGGCATTACATTCTACAAGGACAGCAAGTTTGACACCATGATTAAATAGAATATTAATACTTTGGATTGCTCTTACTTGGCAAAAAGGGCCACATGGAGTATTTTTATACCAGTGTTAGAAAAATGTCATGCTAACATTGCCTTTGAGAAAATTATGACCTTGGTAAGTTTTTAGGTGAAAAAAAGCAATGGAAACAGTTATGGATTTCAGAGTTCGCTAGATGTACAGTTGAAATGAAATGAAGTTAACTTTGAGAACAACCACAAGCTACTACTGTTTGTATGAAATGAGCTATGGATTTCTATTGCCTAGTGTGGTAACCCATATTCTTTTTACACCCTCAGGCAAAAAGTCTAAAAATTGATTGTATGTGGAGCATACACTATGGCCTCACTTCTAGATTTATTTTGCACTACTTCCAGCTTCATAAGTAGTGCATTTATACTGAATGGGGATGTAGCTAGCTGTGAAAAATCAACTGCAATATTTGTAACTATTTGAGCATGAAGAATTGATGGAAATCAAGTTGCATTCCTCTCAATATTATTTTTAAATGCTATGGGAATGAACAATCAGCTAATTACAAACAACCTCAAGAAAATAACCACATAGCCATTAGAATAAATTTCAGAACAGATGTATGGTAGTGAAATTATTACATTTTCATGACAATGTTCAGCAGACATGCTGACTACCAACTTATTTATTACCTTTGTTGGCCTGTTAAAAAGACAAGCACCTCCCCCACGAAGCAAAAATTCTTTGTATTCTGCAATGCTGCATTTGGAGAATTTTCTGGGATGGTATACCCTAAAATGGCAAAGAATCAGCTAAGTAAATGCCTTGAAACACCAACTGGAAGGGGGCAAAGGGGTCACAACATTTTTTCATCACTGTAAATCCCAGTTTCTTACAACCACTGTGCAATAGTATGAGAGCTCAGTCTTATTCTCCAACAATAAAATCAGAACAAAATAAAAAAGTTTTAAAACATTTTGCAGTTTTATATTTCTACTTTATGATTGTACAGTGTATAAAACTGTAGTCTTTTTTTTAATAAGGTGAAACCACACTACCATAATAGCTGCTATGCACCCTCTCAATTCCATGTATAACCCAGTGTCCTCTTGGGTTTGTTTTTAGCATCTACAAGATGCTATAGCAAGACGTTTCACAGCTTAATTACAGCCTGGTAGAAGAACAATTTCATCTCAGTTTTTCTGTCATATTTGCTAATCTCATTTGGTCTCCCTAATTCTTACACTGGAAGAAACAGTAATCATTTGTTCATGATGTTTCAGACTTATATTTCCTCACCTCTATCTTTTTCTCAGCCTAAGGAAAATCTACTTTATTAGTTGTTTCTAACACAAACTGTCTGATACTTTTATTGGTTGTGTTTTGAGATCTGGAAATGAGATGTATTCACACTATTAAAGATGGGGGTAAAATGCCACAAGGAGCTTCTCCACTCCTTTCCTAGCAGCTCACTGCTACCAAACTGCCATTTCCCCATTGAATTCTTCTCTCTATAAAAAATGTCTCCTGACACTGATGGAGTTAAGTGAAAACGCTTTACACTGCAGCAAATTATTCACTCATTTCAGTAGTCAGTCCTTTTTCAGCCTCTGGGTGGCCATCCTCTGCTCCTGGCATTTTTGTCTACTGTCACATTTTCTACAGAAGAGGCTTGTTCCACAACTTTGCTGAGTTCACCATGGGAAGGGAGCCACTATTTATTATGATCAATGCCTTACTTCAGATCCCAGGAGCAAAGTTACTGCATGATTTTCTGTTGCATTCATAGAGTGGCTGACAATTATAAGTCTACGGGGAAGCCACACAATAATTCTACTGAAGAACCAATTTCCAGATACCATATGAGGAAACTAAGCTCCTTCTATCTTTTTTTGTAACTAATTTTCTCCCTGATTTTTGCAATCAGGCTTTCACAGTGAGCAAAATTCTGACAGAAAGTGATTTATAAGACTCAAACCCCTATGTTTAAGAAGCTATCCTTTTCTAATTGTTTACAGTATAGAGAAAAGAATTTCTGGCAGTGCGTGAGGGTAGAGGGCAATGAAATTCCTCCTATATAGATGTGCTTCCCCCTCAGACTTCACTGACCGTATAGCTAAGGATTGAGCTCCAACTGCTTCTAGTTTTTCATTTATTTATACTAAAACACATGGATAAAACCCAATACATAAATATTTATGTCATAATGTAAACTATGAACTCATTCCAGAGTCCTCAATTACTGATGTTTATGACATACCCTGTTTCCTCCATGATGCAACCACCCCAGGTTTCAGTGCAGTCACACTCTTCTCAGACAAGTCCAAAATACAACAGAAAAGGAAAGAAGTTATAAATATGCTTACAATAAATATAAAGTACTCGCTATAAAAATGGACCTTGACTAATTATACAAAAATCTGATAGTTGCTTGGCTGTCCCAGTTCTAGCCCCAAAAAGGAAACCAGCCCACTTGAAGAGATACTAACATATTTAATAAATGCAGTACTTTCAAAATACCATATGTGCATGTTCTTAGACTCAACACAAAGTTTCAGGCAGTATAGAAAGCTAAAAATAGTTGGCAATATTATGCCCTACATGTTCTCAAAACAGACAGCACAAGACTATGTGCAATACACATAATACTGATGATTTAAAATGTTCATATTTCCTCCTCCCTAAAATGTGTACAGAACACCCTGAAAGAGAACTATTACTGGACAGGACAGGTTTTTTTTCCCTTTGGAATAGAATTACTAATACTAATATGCAAATCAGCCAATCAAACATTCATTAGAAAAAGTAGTTGAATGAAAATGGATTTACAGTTTACTTACAGCTATAGCATGTAAGTCAACAGTCACCAAATTCATAACATAAAAGCAAAAGATCAACACATTATGGTTGGTAAAACAGAAGGTATAAACTACCCATAAAAATGATCTACCAAAGAAGTAATGTTTTCTAGAAGAAATGTTCTGTATTGTAGTAACTACTGCAAACCTCTATCTTACACCAAAAAAAAATCTGATTTCCAAATTACATGAAATGTTTTACCTGTGATCAAAAAACAATGACATAGAATATACTTCAGCTATTTGCCAGTTTACACAATTCAAAAGCAATGCTTTACAAAACAACATTCCCTGAACATTGTTTCCCAATCCACAGATTTTTGAAGTGATTCCAAAATAAAGTCAGCATTATCATATCATTTTTTAAAGAGTAAACAAAGAAAAAAGGTAGCCAAACTGCTTACAAATTGCAAGCAAAAACCCTCAACAATTTTCTTAAGCCCAAGAAAGGGCTTTGCAGCACCTTTTGCACTGACACTCTACATGTGTTAGGGCCACACAAATCTAATCTGCCTGTAAAGCAGCAAGGTAACAAGTTGAGCAAATGACACACTAGACTAGGTTACAGTTTCTTACCATTTCTAACCACTTCATAAGTCAGGTATTTTTGCATTTTAACAAGTCAATGATAGTTCTATAGGGTTTACAGATTTCATTAGGCTAGAAAAGGAGTTCTAAATTAAATTGATGGTGTTTTTACCAATACGTTGTTTATTAATCTAACCTCCTGACACATTGCAAAATAAGAGCTAAACTGGTGGCTCTTATTTTGGTTAAACTCAAATTTTGGTGCATATATTTCCAAAAGCAGCAATTCTTGCTCTACAATTGCAGCAATTTTGGCATTTCTCTCAGACATTACAAAGGAATAGTTTAGATATTTAGCTAAGGAGGACAAAAGAAGACTGCACATCCATGTACATACTCGGTTTCCTGGTAGCTGGCTCCCATTGTATTCCAAGGTTCTGAGCAAGACTTTGTGCCAGTTCCTGTGCCATGGGCAAAGGGAGGCCATACTGTATTTCAAGAGGAGCACAATTTAAAAAAGACCATAAAAAGAGAAAACATTAGTTCATGTAACAAATACTACACTGGCTCATTCTGGCTTCCCACAGACCTACTACTTCAGTAATTCTGTACAGTCAATCACAATTCTGAGTGCATGTAAGGAAAAGAAACTCGAAGCACATAAAAAGTTTTTCCTCTCTTAACCTCAGGGAATCTTTCCCCACTGGTTAACCTAAAGAACAAAGTCTATTTGATATATATAAGCAATACAGTTTTGTATAGTACAATTGATCCATGTTAAAAAGGGAGACTTTCATTATCAATTTAACACTGCACTGAGGGGGAAAAAAAGATAATGGCAATAACAAAAAAATCAATACACAGGAAAAAACATGTTTCTGGTTTCAATGTTACAAAAAACCAGTAAGAACATTTCATGTCATTGTCATCACAGAAGATCAAGTCTCTTACAGTCAGAAGAGCCAAAAAGATATTCAGTGCTGCATTCCAAATACTCCTGTCTGATATTCTGGGGTCTAAATTTCTGTCGAATATACTAAAAGCCAATTTAAGTTCTTTTTAAGAGAATAATACAGACAGGAGGGATGCTTTTTAAAAAGAAAAGTGCACTGAACAGTAGTTTAATGATGATCAAGAAGGTTGGCTGTGAGAATCCTAACTTTTTAATGTGTGAGTTGTCTTTAAAGTCCTGAAAACCAAAACATGTACAGATTCTATTTTATTTCACTTTAGTTATGAAAAAATAACCCAAAAAATTACCTCATTCACTCCCACTCCTCTGGCCACAGAGCAAACCCCTCCAAAGTAACTTAAGCTGCTTCTTTTGTAGTGAAATGTCACATTCCTTGCAAACAAATACAAAGAAAATACAAACACACTGATATTGGTCACCATATCATACTCTCATGCATACTATGATCAATGCATGTACATTCATCTTCTAGCATCAAAAGCTGAAAGACATGAGATATAAGCTTTGACGAAAATACTATTTTTATCTTGTAGAGTCAAAATCAGTCCCAACCCACAAACAAATCAAGCACAGAAAACTAGAGTACCAGACTCATAAGGCAATACAACAATAACATTTCTTTTAAAAAATAATATATTTCAATTTAGAATTTGTCGGGAAGGAATTCTCTTCTGAAATGTATCCATGTTGAGAAATTTTTAAATTATCATCTTAATCCAAACCAATTCAAGTTCTAGTTTCAACTCCAAATAAAAAGATTGAGAAGTATACCTAAATAGAAAGGAATTTAATACTGCTTTTTAACATTTCCTCCTTTCATTTCTTGTTAATAAGCCCCAAATAATTTACTTCAGTTATGCAAACTGGAAGATCTAAATTATTCTATAAAATTCCTATAAATTGCTTTGAATGATACCTATTTTAATTCATAGTCATAATAATAAATCCACACAGCCTACAAATGACCTACAATGACCCTACAGGATCTACAACTGACGAACCTCTGAAAATTAAATCCTTCTATAATAGCAGAGTCAATGCCACTTTTTTTTTCATTTTTTAAGTGACAGAATACTCCACACAGGCATGTATTTATTTTTCAGAACATCCTGAGAGCCATGAGAACTGCAGCTTAACTAAACACTTACAGCTGGGTGCTTTACAATAGACAAAACTGCAGTAAGGGCTGAGGCCAACAGGCACTTCTGGAAGTGGTCTATTTCACCCCTCCTCACTCCAAGGAGGCTCACTGGAGAAGGCTGCTCAGGGCCATGGCTGATTGGCTTTGGAATATCTCCAAGCATGTACACTCCACAGCCTCTATGGGCAACCTGTTCCAGCATCTGATCACCTTCACAGTGAAAGGGTTGGAGATTTTTTCCTATGTTTAAATGGAATTTCCTCTATTTCAGGTACCTCTGAGAAGAGCCTGTCTGCTCTTGCTGGAAAGCTCTTCAGCAAGTGACATGATACAGGCAGAAAAGTAATTAAGAGTGCATGTCAGCAGCCATTTGACTATATTATGAAGAATGCAATTAGCATTGTGTTGTGAGGCCTGTATTAAGGAAATCTGGAGGAAATTGTTCATTTCCTATTTTCATCTTCCACTGCAGAAGATCAATTATAGGAGAATCCCATGGAAGATATTCATCACTCCATCCCCATAGTCTGTCATGCTGCTGGGAGATGGCTTAGTATCTTTATGCTGCACAGGGGAACACACATTTCCTCTTTGCTTAAAATACCGTGAAGTAAAAAATACTTGCTCAAGGTTGAAGTTGTGCCTAATGATGCAAGTGGAATTTCCCCTCAAAACACATTGTGTCTCTGAGAGTAATTCATTACAGCTATAAACGAGGAGACCTTCCACTAACAAATCATCACTGCAGCTACATGTGTGGAAAACAATCTGCTTAACTGGAATGATCTTCTGGCAACACATAATAGTGTCAGCTCTGCCCTCTCCTGCTCTTTGCTGGGAAAGCAGTACATTACACACCTCATTAGCAAAGCTAGGTGCCATCAGAAGACACTTCAAATGTGTGACACCGTCTCCAGGTTGCAAAGACACTCAAATTTCATTATAGATTAGATCAACATGACCATGGCATATACTACACCTTTTAAAAACAGGCTAACATGTTACATATGGATTAAGCTTCCTAAGGAAGGTTGATTGATGTAGTGACTACCAAACAAAAAAAGGTAAGAAAGCTGACAAGAGCAGTAGTCAGAAAAATATATCAAACTGCAATATTCTCAGCCATCCCGTGGTGGTACATACGAGAGCAGGTGCACAGCATCCGCATGCTGTTTGATGTAGTGCTGTCGGTACTTGGAGAAATCATGAAGCATCTGCAGAGGGTCAGGGCGAATATTAATACGATCTCTGTCTGTCCAAGTTTCCACAGCAACAAGAACCACCCTCGTGTTCAGCTGTTCCTTGTATATCTGAGGGCAGAGACAGGACAGGCACAGGAGTAGAACACTGGGTCAAACATGCACAGTTAGCCAGTAAGAGTAAAGCGGAAGGACAAGAGGGATAAAGCAGGAGGAAAATATGGGGAAACAGTTAGCTGGTAATGCCTTGGACTTCCTAAAGGTTAGTATTCTGATCAACCTAAATTTTGTTTTAGAGAACAAAAACAACCCTTCCTGCTCTTTTATTTTTTTAGCTACTCCATTTTCTTTAAAATTCTCACACCAAATAATTTTTTCACTGAATTTTGCAGAAAACCTGTACAAAAATCAGCACAGAAGAAATGTAAAGGTGCATAGCTCAAAGGAAATGAAAAAAAGAAAGATCTCAAAGACAAAGAACAGCCAAAGACAATTCTGAAGTCAAGATTGAAAAATTTCTCAGTTCTCCAATACATCCGAAGTTTAATTTGCATAATACTTGATTTCCATTTATATAGTATGATCAAGAATTAAGCAAAGATATTAATTTTACTATTAATTTTAATTTCACTGTAGACAAGGAAACAACAATCAGACCCTAATAACAAAACAGTTTTAAAATACGCATCTTAATTTAGTGCATGGTACTTGATTCTGACATAAAACTGCTGCTCTCTTTAGGTTCAGGTCCAAAAATGTCAAATTTTATTAACTAAGGTTAGGCAGAACTTGCAGATCTACAAAAGATGCATTCCTCATCCACCCTGACTAGATAGACAGGCTTTTGTATCACGGCAGTATTTTCCTTACTAAAAAGCCAATGTATAATATTCAGCTTAGAAAAAAACCCAAACAATAAATATAGGAGCAAGCGAGAGCAACCAGATAAGGTCCACTTTGCCCAAGACCTTTGAAGGAAAAGAGTATTATCCTGCTTCAACCTGAGGAGACATGCTGAGAACATACACAGAAGCCCCCTGAAATTACATATGGGATCAGTAAAGTCTTTACTTCTGTTTGCTGAGAGGAAAACTGTCTTTCCTGAAGCAAACAGGAAGGAAAGAATGGAAGAGGGGGCAGAGAATGTGAAATCTTCTGACAGCCAATATCCTTTTTCAAATAATAAATCAATAAGAAATATAGCCCATTCCTTATGGACACAAAGGAGTAACAAGAATAACAAGGAAGAAATTCCTGCTCCTTTTCATGCCTTATTTAAAGATAAGATGTCATTTCGTAAGATCTCTATGAGGGAACTGAATTCTACACTGGACTGAAGCTGAATGTTTCTGCATGTACACAGAGCAAAGAAAAATGGAAAACCAGACAGAATAGTCAGCAAAAGGAAGGACAGATGAAATAACACTTGTTAAAATACAGAAGAAATACAAATAAATGATGATCAGATGAGGAAAAAATAAATGTGCCACATTTCCTTTGGGACTGTCCAATATAAATTGCAGAAATATTATATCAATTATTTATATTTTTTGTCTGCTCTAGGAGCTTTTCTTTAGACTACTAGCATTTCCAGACCATTACAAAAAAATATTCCAAAACAGTTCCAGCATTTCATGTATTATAAATATATTCACCTAGATTTTCAATATACATACAGTATATTTTAAATGCAAGAACAAATACTGTATTTCTTCCTCTGAGCCAAACAAACTGTTGACAATGTTTTGCACTGGATTATATCACTCAGTTCTATTGGTATCAAAGAGTCAGCAATTTGGTAGCCTTACTAGAGAATCTATCCTGTTTTCACTACAACCAGAGCTCTGAAATGTATATCGTCATTGTATCTATATCAAAAAGAGAATTGCCCACGAATTTTACCACAAATATTACTTTTAGTTTATACACTGTATAGAAAATTGTTCTAAATTTAGTCACAGATACAAGTAGGGTATCTGTGTCACTTCCACCAATTTATGATGCACTGCAGTGGGATTCTGTATGTTTTCAAGCTATAAATACAGATTTATAAAGGAGAATTTTTACTCATGCTCTCTTTTTCTCCCAATAGATATGTGCATACTTTGTGAACTATACTCACAGTTTCAATCACTTGTAGTTAGATTTGTTTCACAAATCTAAACTTGATTAAATCTCATTCTTAATTGGTGACTGGTACTGAAGTCTCCTTTAAGTTTGAAATCACCCCTGCCACAGGCAAACCTCTGGCAGCTGCAAGTTTTGAGAAAAATGCCATGGATAATCTGGTGGTTTCTTATACATTCACCCCAGGCTATTCTTCTGCAGAGGCACTGGAAATGCACTTCCAAATGTAATTTTTATAGCTGACATTTGTTTTTTTTATCCTGGTATCTGAAAATGTTAACTATCTGAAAATGTTAACATTTTTAACACAGTGCTGAACTAAAGCCAGTGTTCAGAGGAAACATTGATACTTACAGCATCTACAAGGTTTACCACAGACTTTGCAAAATTGTTTGTGTATGCATTTGAAGAACGGTGCCTTTTGAACTGAAAGGAGAAAAGAAAGTAGAACACAGAACTTAAATATTTATTACTAATTCTTTATTTTTACAGCATGAAAGGAAAATTAATATTTTAAGAAAGAGTAAGGGAAAAAACTCAACAAGCTTTTCAGATTATAGCCTATCTCTCATATTCAAGAATCCCTGGAAGATAAAGGAAGCCATGCATGCTAGACAGCCTTTCACATCTGGAAAAGAAGCATTTAGCCACAAAAAATACTGTATTTAGAATCAGAATTCAAGTGTTTGAGACAAAATTACAGGTAAACTTGAAGATAAACATGAGCTCAAAATTGAGAGAATACTGTACACATTAAAACTGTGCTTAACCAGATGAGTTACGTATCAGACTGTACTAGCCACATTGCAAGACTCTAATTATAACATACGAAGATGAAGCATTTACCCCTTGTCCTGTGTACAGCTCTTTGCAAAGGCATCCTTTCTCTACAATAGCACAAGACTTTTATGGTAAGTAGCATCAGTTACATCAAAAATCAAAATGAAAGAGGGAATGCATGGTGAAAGTAAACACGTGTTAGAATGCAAGAAGAGTTAAGCTGAATATCTTAAGCTTTAACTTCAATATTTTTTTTATTTTTATAGACTTAGATGAGATGTATTACAAGTTCTGCTTCCTAGTTTCTATGCATGTCATTATAATGGCTTCATGTCTTTCCTCATCCTGCCCCACAAGTCCCTACTGTTTCAAGACAAACCTAAAGATGCAGCTATGGTATCCGAACACGAATTCATGACTTTCAATAAACTGTAAAATTATAAATCAAAATTACATTACACAATATGATTTGCAGACAGGAAAAGTAAGCCTTCAGAATGTCACAGAAAAGGAACACAAAATTGCTTAGAACAAAGAGGACAAAAAGTCTTCAGCAAAAAACTCTTTCTATTTCAACTACTGGTTAAAGGCAACAAATCTCTCACCTCACAAGCAAACATTATCAGGTTCCATGAAAGTGTCAGCTATTCCCACTATGAAACATAGTACTTCAAAAGGGGCCTTGAAACAAGAAGGTCTAACTCTTTTCTGAGCAATTGCGTAGTTAGTCTCATCATATAACTCAGATTATTAACTACCTTCCCAAATTAGAATTGCAAAACAGATAAATCCACTGTTTTCCAGAATTCTGCTTGGTGCAAAGGTGAAAGTAACACTGGAAACATATATGATTTTAAAATTAAGCTGTTTCTGAAATTGAAAGTACACACACATGACATACATTACTAGATATGAAATTATCCATCCCTTTAAATTCCACTTATTTTTGCACAAGCAACTTAGTTTTACATTGACAAAGTGCCATAGAAATGAAAAGAAGTTCATCAAACTTAATGATGGCTCTTACTCATTTGACTGCTGGAAGATCATTTTTTTTTACATATGCAGTTATTCACTGTTAAGTTCCACAGTGCTTTAGCACAACCACAGCAGGTTTTAGCACACAAGATCCTACAATAGAGGTTTTCAAAGACCAACTCCCCTGTAGCTATTCTCAAAACCAGGCACTTTCAGGTACAGTGCTAGTAGGGAATTAGGATGTACACTGAAAAGATAACTCATTTCACACAACTCTGCTCCCTAGGGAACCACAATAATGGGGGAGCAGGAAAGACTTTGTCTTTTTGTTTTGAGTCAATCCCAAGCCTTTCCAGAAGTGGAAAGCAAAATAATATGCTTTGGAAAATGTTCTTGGTTTTCATAAAAGTACTGAAATGCTAAAATCAATAGCAACATACCACATAATGTGTTTAAACACAGTTCCTAAAACAGAAATTAATCTAAGCCAGTAAAAAGTGCAATGACCTAATTAAATATGTTCAACTGTTTCTTTAGTGCTACAGGAAATGAAAATGTTGTAAAAATACATAATATTAACCACTTAATACACCAGTCAAAGAAGTCTGAGATACTATTTCCAACAGACTCTTGCTGCAGAGGAAACCTGCCCTCTCCTGGTAAGCAGAAAACCTTGAAAGCACATTTTGTGAGCTCCTGGACTGGCAGGCTGTGGCTCCTGAATGTGAACACATCCTTAAGTATATCCACTTTATTCCTTGGAAAGAATTATTATCTGCTTCTGAGTCACTAAGAACTCTGAAACAAAACATCTTTGGTCTAAATTTCTAAGAAATAGAGCATGAGAGGAGACAACAGTTAGTGTCTGTAACAAGTGTAGTGGTTGTCCTTCAAGCATGTCTGTAATAAAAGAGGCCAGAGGAAACAGACATAGAAATATTATCTATTCATAAGAAACATCAACCACAGATGTCAAACAAGATAGCAAAATGGCTACAACTTCAGTTACTGTGCCCTACCTCTAAAGAACGAACACCTGAACACTCAGAATAGTTTCCTACCAGGTAGTTTTACAAACAAAACAGCTCAAGGAATTTTCTCCCACTTGAATTCCCTCCACATTGCTGAATTAACACTAGTTACATAGGCTATTTTTGCCCAGACTACTTGTATGATTTATGAGACATATGAGGGAATGGTATATTATCTGTCTATACAGCATTGGAACAAGTACAAAATACTGCATCCTGTTCTGATATCTGCTATTCCTGGCTCTTAAAAATTATCTTTCAGTGTTGACAAAACTGCCCACAACAACATAAAACATTGGAAAAACATGCAGTAGAGAGATGCAATGAGCTCTCTATTTGAATCATTATGAATGCTGTTGATAAGTGTAGAATAGCCAGGACGAACAATGAGATAGTTTTGGCCATATGTTTTACTGAATTAAAATTTAAGTTAGTAAAACTAAACTCCAAGTAAGAAGTTCTGACCTCTTTCGTTATAACTTTAAGGAGAGGGTGTAATTTTAGAATGTTCAGTGTGTTTGGTAAATGTTTTGTTGCTTTTCTTTGTTGGTTATATTAAATTATCCAGATGACACCAAAGTACTTCAGAGATGTATTTTGAGCATATAACTGCCATAGAAAATCTTAGGTAACATTCAGCTTCATTAGGTCTCTTACAGTACAAATGTTAATAGCTGCTGATAAACCAAATACTTGAGCCAAAAGTAGCTGATGCAGCACAGTGCTGTACATCAACCTACAAATTATCATCCAAAGGAATATTCCCACTGAGCTGACATGCTTACCATTTTATGGTCATTGACTATCATGAGCTCCAAGTATTTCATTTCTTCAAAGACACCACGAGATATCTGATGGATTAAAAAATTCTTTGAGAAATCATGAAGATGTAGTGATTTTCAAAGATAACTGCAGCTGATTTATATTATATATACACATTACATACATATTATGTAGGGCGTGTAAACCTGTAAAAAACTGGGTCAGACATTCAACTAGGGTAAAGAACCATAGCTCCAGTAACTTTGTGAGTTACGACAGACACTGGCAGAGAATCTGAGTCACATCATTAAGAGTGTTCAGGGTCTATTCTTTTTGGTCCAGCACAGCCACCACCACTACTTCCCTCCTCTATTCATCACAGATTTAATGAGGAAGGAAGTAACTAAAAGCAGATGTGCCCTCAAAAACATGCTGTAGATTGTGTAACTCAGTGAAGAAATAGAGATTAGTCTTCTTTAACTCAGTTATTTCCCTGACACACAAGCATGTGAAGATCAGGAGGACTGCCCACTTATGTCCTCTCAGTAACCCAGTTCTGGGTGACCTCATTTAAATTTTTGATTTAATCATCTACTTAATGAGCCAAATGAAAAAAAATCAGATATCTACAAAGTAGCAAGATTTCATTCAAAATTATTCTTTATCTTCAATCAGACCCAAAATTTAAAATTCTAAACTCATTTTCACTACTAAATTTTCATTTAATTGATGCATAGTATTGCTGTCACTTTAGAAAGTTTATCAACTTTTCTCCAAATATTCTACTTTTAAAGAACAATCTTGTTTTATCCTTGTGTGACAATATTAAGCTACTAAAGACAATTTCCTAAAGTCTATATTCTCTTGACACTAAAAAATACAGAAATTAATGGGTATGGGTTTGGTTTTTTTAATGGTCTTAACTCAGAGTCACACTTCTACTCACTGCTCTCTTTCTTCTCTTTCTCCTCAGCCACTGCAGTTCAGACAGAAAGGGCCATTCAGAACTAGAGTCAGTCTCTGTACAAATCACAATTTAAGAATTTCATGGCATTATTTTAAACTACTTATGTACACTATCCAACCAAAAGTAGATTAAGATCACCAAAATTAGAACCACTTTTTCTATTGAAAAGTTCATGTTTTTAAATACATAAAATATCCCATATCAAAACTCAAGTAATTTAGAAATCTTGAAGTTAGAACTAAAGCATGCAAGGAGAGGCAAAGAGATTGTGACCCGGGCTTAGACTCTACACTTTCTTCTATCCTGTGTCCTCAGTAGCATTAATATCACTGATTGAATTAAGTGAGTTGCAGAGGAAAGCTAAATACAGGTCTTTGTGGATTAAAATCTCTCTTTTTGAAAAATCTAGATTCCATTGCAATAATTGTGAAAAAATGCCAGGTTAGTATCTATTTTTCAAGTTTTTCTAAATAATCAGCAATTTTATATAGACTATTAGCCTGATACTCAAATTTTTCAAGTTATATATGCAATTATTTCCAATATTGAAAAACTCATAAGTAAAAACATACCAAGGTCCTGCAACTGCTTGAAGGCTTGTGTTCCATAAGTTCTTTGGATGATATGTGGCCTACTTTTACTTTCCTGGTAAGAAAAATATGTGAATTTTTCTTCTAATTAATAATGTCAAGTGAAAAATGCTGCACTTTTTTCAATGTTTATAATTTTTATTATTTTTTCCCTAAAATGCAAGCAACCATAGCACTAATTTGGGATAGTACTAATTTGAAGCAATCTATTTGCAGTCCTGAGCAAATCATGGAGCCTCTCTGCTTCTGCACATTTACCACCCTACAAAACTGAAGTATTGCAGATGTCTTTGAGATTACGTGAAAAAAAAGTCCTTTAAAAGCCTTAGTGTTAGATAACAAGGATCATTTATTCCAATAAATCAAATTGGAGAGAATATATCTGGTTGAAATCTTCCTCCCACAGATGAAAACCAACATTACTTAGTCTTATTAGTCTACACACAGCATTTAAATGATCCACAATAAGTAGGAAAAAAAAGATTAAAGAAAAGCAGAGAAAAATCATAGGTAAATCATACTTACATATTTCCTCCCTTAAATAAATTCCAATCAAGTGTTTTAAAATATTTCTGGGTTTCATATGAATGCATGAGACACTTGACTCATATATTGATTTATTCTAATACTTTTATTTGCTATTCCTTGAGCACTCTCCCAAATCAAATAAACTAAATAAAATAAACTTACTTCACTGTGGATCAGATCCATTGGTTCTATCAAGTACAAATAAGTACTATCTTCAAACATGCCACTAGAACATGGAGAAAAAGAAGCGATATTTAGGATTACAAAGCAACTAGTTTGACTCCAGTTTATGAATTTTGATGAGACAAAACCAATCTTAGGACTAAAAACCTGATCAATATTAAAATAAATTCCATGTATATTCATTACTAGCATATGTGGCTAAAGCTCAGATTTTTTCCTTTTAAGATATCAGGCACATTTTAATGAACTAACATTAAATGTAATGGCAATGCAATGATAAAGTACCAAAAAGAATAAAGATTTGACCTTGGAAAGAAAGAGTCCCAAGATACACATGTAGCATGCAGAATATAATCAACACCTGATTTGCACTTCACAGTAACTGATTCTAGTAAGGACTAATGTCTTATATTTTTACCTTGTACAAGCTAACAAAAAGATCAATTTTTCTATTGGCTGACAGAATCATACATGAATACTGAACATGCAAACTGCTAAAGTGCAATTCCTATTTATCCTTTACCATATTAAGTCATCTGGGGAAATATTTATTTTCACTTACTATATTCAAAAGTTTCATGAGACAGCATCAAAACACTAATTCCAATGATAGTAAAAAGAAATGCTAGCAGTTTGGCATAGCTGGTACTGCCATTTCAAAACATCAAAATCTTTGGGCCTGTAGAGTTTCAGTCCCTCACATATGAAGAGATAATATTAAAGAGTAATAATTAGTTCATGGCCCTGTTTGAAAAATGAGAACATGCACTTACTGAAGTCCATTACAAGTTGAAACAGCAACTTTGGAATCCTTGATACCTCTGATATTTCCATGGTAGTAACAATGCTCTCCCCCCTAATAATGTTTAAAAACAAACAATCACACACAAAATTACCTGGATTTAATGTCTGTTGCTTAAAACCAAGGCGAAAAAAGATCTAACACTAACAATACCAGTTTACCTCCTTTAAGGAGTTGTCTTCACTCTCTATCAGCAATAAATCCAGCTAAACTAAAGATTAAAGTATTCTCAAAAAAATTTCTTGAAAACCCTGAAGTGTGGCTGCCTCTCACACATTATTTTAAAATCCTATCATTCATCATAAAAATGTTCTTAATTCTTTTGTCATGTCACCTGAACTCCCACAAGTATATTGCATAAGGAAGGGGTTCAATGCGCTTGTTAATACTCTCCTTGAGCTAAGTAGGTACCCAGAAAATAAATGCTCTTTGCCTATCTATGCACAGTATTATTTCCATGTTGCATCTTATTTAATGAGCTATTCAGATTCTGGATGAAATTCCTAATGGGCTATTGTGCATAATTAAATCAAAGCACTACACAGAAAGCAAACACTGTGTATTCACCTTTCCATCAGTGAGACTGCATAAACCACAGCTAAATTTTTATTATCTTTCTCACACAAAGCTTTTCAAGAATGATTTTTGAAAAGATGATCATCCAAGTAAAGAAACTGCTGTTTGTTCTTCAGTCACTCTTGCAATAAACTACTCCTTTCTAGAAAATACAGTAAATACTTTGCATTAAGATTTCACTTCTTTAGATCCACATCAGGAAACAAAACAATCTTTTACTTACTTAGACCTAAAAATTAGTGTAAGACACCGCAAAAGACCAGGACAAAGTTCTTACTTGACCTCCCATGCACATTGTGTATATTTTCTGAACCTCTAATTAGGCTTTTTACAGATTAATGTGACCACAGGAGCTCTATTATTGCTTCTAAATAAAACAATTCAGAAAACATCCGCTAGGAAGTTTGGCTCTCAAGTTACTGCAGCATGCAAAGGTAGCCCATTTGCTGAGTCTGAAGTTCTAATATAATTTTCCAGTCAGATTCATGATTCAGCAACCGCAGTGCTCAATGCTAGTGCTGCAGCTGACAATTGCATGAGCTTGTCTAAATGCCAGAGGGAATTGTTTTCTTGCATCATTTAGCTTTTTTGCCTATTCTGCAGAGTACTGAGTCTTAATGAAGCAATTTCTTTTGCATGTTACATGAAACTATTTTTATTCTTCAGTGGAAGAAAACAAAAGAGCATATTTCAATAATTATACTGCAATGTAATTGTTTAATTCCACCCTTATCTGTGATGTATTATTTTATATGAAATTCTCTACAACAAGGCCAAATAATAAACTAGACACCTCATACTTGGACAAACAACAGTCCTGACTTTCTGAAGGCATAAGTGCAACTGGAACGCTTGCTTGCCTTCACTCTAAATAGACATATAGTTCACATGTAGTAAATTCACAACAAATATTCTGGCATTTATACCAAATATGAAAAAAGCAATTCCCCAAAAATATAGGTTATAACCTTCCTAGGAACCTACCAGTCCTCATTTTTTTACTACAAGAAACAAAATAAACCGATCTGGTTCCCTTAGGGCTGAACTACCTCGCGTAACTTTAATCTGCCTTCGCATCAATAGCCTATGGCACTGGATTCAGTTTGGGAGTGAGTTTGACAAACGTAATTAATCGGACGTCAAGCAATATGCTGACTTTGTAATAACTCCAGAGGTTAAGGTTTCAGTAAGTCTTTCATTTTCTGTTTCATGACTGTATAATTCTTGAAAAAAAAAAAAAAAAAAGTCACTGCAATTTTTTTTGGTTTGTTTCAATGTCTTACATTACCATTATCCCTTCTCCTTGCACTTTCTGCTAAGGACACATAAATAATTAATGAAGACTAATCTGATGGTGACTTCAACCCCTTCACCTCCTACATTTTACAAGATGTAATTGTTCTGGCAGTAACTGGATCATCTTTACCACTACCACCTACAAATACCTACTCCTCACCCCAAAACACAGCTTTCTTTTTTGTACAATTCCTCTTGTATTACTGAGATATCCTTACAAGATGAGATCACAACTACCTTGTATATATGGGAAAAGACTTCTGGTGCTTTTAAGATTTGCAAAATATTCATCTTTTCTTTTTAACATTTTATTGGCATCATTCCCTCAGAAAGACAATTCTGACATAATTTAAGAACACAATACCTTAGAAAACTTTGGTTTTCCATCTTCATAGTGAATCTCCACATAATTGGAAGATAACAAGTCACTGTCAAAGAAAGGAAAAATCAAGATGAGAAAAATCTGAATAGTCTTTCTACTGCTATGAGTTTCAAGCAGTTTGCATCCAGCAAATGGTTTGAGGGTGCACTAGAAGTCAGAGTGCATTACAGAAGGAAGAATTTCACTCTGCAATATAATCCCCTGTATTTTAGATTTACAATTAGATTATCAGCCTTTGAAATATGCAAAACAATATCCCATGGCCTTAGAACTTTGTTTGCTGACAGTAACTGGTACTGACAAAACATAACTTTAGTTCATTACTGTTTTCAAAAAAGTTTTAAATTTTAGATAAAAGTTAAACAGAGTATATATAAGGCTAAACAAATACATACATGGTTGTTCTGAAAACAAGAATGTATAATAACTTTCATCATTGCAAATATTCAATTTTTTTTCAAAACTAGTAATGTTCCTTAAAAAATCCCCAACAAACAGCAAACCAAATCATCCCCCATACTACCCATTTTCTTCCTTTCATTTTTTATTATCAGATACCTTTCTCATTCATTTTATTTTTCCCTAACTCTGGCAACACAAATTTCTGAAGCATAAAATTTCTCATACCATAAAATTTACAGTTCAGATTTCTTCTTTTCTTTTTCTTTTACTGAGTTTAGCCAAGCCTGTACATACCCTGTACATACCCTACCTCAATGCCCCATTCATATCTCACCCCATTATAACCAGGGTTGTGGCACAGCACCCAGGGAGAGCAAAGCACTTAAATATTTTAACTGGCCCTACCAAATATGCATGATAAGCATTTTACTTAATGTGATCCAGAATTCTCAGCATTTTTGAAGCCTCTAAGAGCCTGTACTCTTGCCAATACTAAAAAAACATAAATCATTAAAGGGTCTGATTGTGGTACATATATCAAAACAAAAATATTGCTATAAATAGAAACCATCATTACGGAAGTCTGACCTGACAAAACAGCTCTGATGAGAACTCACGAGGAACAACAACTTCTGATAATGGCTATCTCAAACTCAGATTGGGCTATTAGCAATCCTGATAACACTTTCACTCTGGGATTCCTGGCTCATAAAATCAATTCTTCATGCTGCAATTATCAGGCACTACACTCAGAGAGCATCCTGCAGAACTCAGTTACCAGTGGTTCTCTTAAAAGTCCTTTTGCATGGAAATAAGAGACCACACTATGGGCACTCTGTACCTGCAAAAGCAGTGCTAATAGCCCTGAATAATTACTGACATCTCATAACTTTTCTTAAACTTCACTTAGAAGGTACTATTTAATAGAAACATTTTTAAAGTGCAGATTTTAAAAATGAATTCAGTTGTGTAAAATCATTTTAACTTTCTCTATTTGTATCATAATAAGCTATACATTTTCTGCAGAAAGTACAAATGCTTTATAAATAGTGTAAGTGCTTGTCTACGTTTACATTTTGATTAGAGCAGAAGTGGATCCAGTACAGCAAATTAGTTTTTCAATATTATAAGCAGTAGAAACAGTGCTAGCTTTAACTGAAACAACTGTGTCAGTCACAATCACAACAGACCAAAGCATATTTAGGTAGTAGCACATTAGCATGATACTATACAATGAAGACATCAAATTGCAACATGGTGAATGAACTCACGACCAAAAAAATGTCCTTTTCTGCAGTTCCTCCCACCCTGCTTTGCTTGTCTTTGACAATTGTTTTTATTAAGCTGTCCTGCATTCCCAGCTCTTGTACCTGAGTTACACTGAGAAATGCAAAATAAGCAGCAAAGGGACACGCCATTCCCAGTGGTTGCTGCCTTTGAAGGCACAGGACAGCTGTTAAAGCAAGCAGCAGATGCTTTCTGAAGAACTCACATCCACTTCCCTGGCACATATTTCACTGCTGATGTTTTCATTAGCAGGAGAGCTGCAGAGTGTAAAGTGGCTTACCTCAGCTGGCATCTAACTGTCCTGATGAAGAGAATTGATTTGGGTAAGTAAAGGCTATGAAATGACTAAAAGATATCTCATATACAAGTAAGTCAGTCAGTTTCCAGGAATCTAATAGACAGCCTGAGGAAAATCAGACTACAGCTGAACTATCTTTCTTGTATCTTAAATCATCTTTGTACTAACTTATTACCAGCCAATAATTTATTATTTTTTAACTATTCTGAAGTTATTCAAGCTCAGTACCAGTGTCTGAGCAGCCTAGTTTAGTTGAATTACTTTACAGAACACTCATCAGATGTTTTTGCTCATTTGACAGATATGGTTTAGTGGCACACAGAGATGTGAAAAACAAATAGAGACCCTGCTGCAGCAAGGTACTGTCATCTGTAATGCAATAGCCATCTCCAGCCTTGTTTCTATTACTAGTTTCAATTATAACCACAAGCTTTGAATTGACTGGTCTTGTTGGAATGTATCATTAAGTTCCTACTATGTATCTACAGTAGTCTTTACTTGGCTTTTGTCTTTGAAGCTGGTTTGACAAGTGTCTCCAAGGAATAAACATACTACAGATATATGTTGTTCTTTTTTAAAGCAGAGCAAAGTTTTACTACTTTTTCTTGTATTATCTTGAAGAAGCTTTAAAAAATAAAAGCATGATACTGTGGATCAAGCAACTGTGTTTATATGCAATTAAACATCTGATATTGCAATTCTTAACTTCTTCATAGCTATGGAATCAAAGAAAGTCTTGACTCCTACTGCTAATACCATAATAATTCTGTAAGAATAAACTTACTTAAAAGTCACTTCTTGCATGGTCTTGCTAATATTGTTTGGTTTTGCTCAGCATGTCTTTCAGATGGAGAAAAAGTATGACCTGACGACAAATTTATTAAACTGAAATTGCCAAGAAGATATTTTAGGTGGGGGTTTTATTGGGTTGGGGTTTTTTTTTTTTTTTTTTTTTTTTTTTTTTTTAAGAGGGCCTTAAATGGGGAGATCTCTCCAAAACAGACTGACAGGGAAGCATGTTCTGAAGTAATACAGAATGGTGCAGAAAATACTCCAATTCTTTTCTGGGTGCAAGAAACCCTGAGTCAGTTCAAGGGAGTTCAGACAACAAATTCTTCATGCTCCTTTCTCTAGTTATGTCCTGAAGCTCTCCATCCAAGAATGGAACATGCTACATTTTAATGGCTACTTAAATAAGCATTTTGAAGGTAGCAGTTTGAAGAGTTCCTCACAATATTAACAGTATGTTGGTCAGTTTTCAGCACATTTGCATTTACCATAGCACTGAAGATGATAATCACTTTTAAAAGTGCTATGCAGAAGGATATGAAGACATGAACAGCTTGGCAATATTAGAGAAGACATGAGTTCTATGCCATGACAGAAGTTTCCTAGAAAAGCAATTGACAAAATAAAGATTTCATTTAAACCACTGTGAAAGTTCATTCAATATTGCATTTCAATTGATCCCTTTGCTTTCATCACCCGCTTGGAAAACTTTTGAATTATCAAGAACAATTTTATTAACCTGGAGCGTAAGATTGAGGGCTGCCACCTGTCTTAGGCAGAATGATCTCATCCAATGTAACCATATTTGCTTCATTTAAAGGAAAGCATTTTTGGATACAAAAGAAACTCATGTTTATTCTCCTCCTCTTAAACAGTTTAATGACTGTGCCACATGTACTGATACTTTGTCTCTAATGATAACAATCCAATTTAAAACAACTCTGACCATGAAGGGAAAATCCAAGCAGACCGAGGTGTGGGGGTTTTTTTCAATTATTATATTATTTTACTTGTAATACAAAAAAGAGTGAAAGAAGCTTATTTATACTTATAGAGATCTAACTTGGTCACTTTCAGATTAAATCAACAAATAGCAGAATCAGAGATACATTCTGGTATTCCAGCAAACTGAAAGTTTATTTTGGTTCCCTTAATCCATGCTTTCATGTTGAACTACACTGCACAACTTTAGCCCTGTCATTGAATCAAGTTAAATGCAGCTCCATAGGCTCTTAGGGGCTCATCTGATTAACTTAATCACATGCCAAGCATACACAGGCTTTATACTAGCTCCAAATGTGAAGATTTCAGCCTGACTACAAGAGAATCTGAGATCCCAGGAATTCATTTCAACATAAAGATCTCACTGTTGACAATACTGCACCACCTCAGGAACAGACTGAAACACTCTCTAGATAACAGTTCATCACCACTGCCACATTACAGCAGTTGCAAGTGAGTAAGGAATAAGAACATAATCTGAGAAAAGATGCACCAAGTCAGACAACTGCTTAGCATGTTGTCTGACAGCAAACACACACAAGCAACAATCTTTCAGGGAGTTTTCTCAGCACACAGTGATCTGCAAGACCAGGATTTCATAAACCAGTTAGTGCAATTGTTTTCAGTGGCTTGTAGTAGATTTCTTTTCTGTAAATTCTTACAATCCTTTAATTCCTCTAAATAGTTTAATATGTACAATGCCCTGTAACAAGATTTACATTTTAATTATTTTTGTGAGAAGCACCTTCTTTCAAATCTCCTGCATTCAATACCTGAAGTTGCTACATGGGAGGGAGGAGGCAATAAACATTCTCGCCCCGACACACTGAATTTTGTAACATTGTCATAATCCCCCAGATGGGCATTTGCCTTGTCCAGAGCTTGTTGACCCTAGCAATGCACCAAGCTAATGGCTGTGGGTGCATCTCAGCTGACACACATTCAAAATCCTGTTCAGACTGATGAGAGATGCACACTTAATTAAATCAAGGATCAGGAGTGCAAGGAATGAAGTCTTTCACTCCACAAGCAAGTGGTCTGAACAGAGGTACTTTTTACATGGACATGTAGGGATAGGACAAGGCGTAATAGCTTTAGATTGAAAGAGGGTAGATTTAGATTAGATATATGGAAAGAATTCTTTACTGTGAGGGTGGTGAGAGGTTTTCCTATCTGTCTCTAAGACCCATTGCACGTGGAACAGCCACTAGGGCAAACGGTAACTGTTAATAGGTTTTCTCCAGCACTGGATGTGGCAAATAAGGCAGTAAAGTTCTCTTATCTACAACTGAGAAACTCAAGACTGCATTTAGATGTGAGACACATTGCTACAAAATCCTAACACTGAGTTATTTGCATCTCATCTGTAACAAATTTTTAAAAGCTTACTAGAGATAAATTTTTCAGAGTATATTATCACATTTAATCTAGCAGCTTGTGTATCATACAGGATCCATTTAGTACCCTAAACGTTTAAGCATTTATTTAAGAAAATGTTATAAATATTTGAAGTTTCCTTCTGGAAAACTGTAACTAGTGTTCCCATTTCCATTAAAAAATAATTAAGAAATAAAACAAAATAAAACAAGCAACAAATAGTTTCTCAAATAAACCAGTTACTGGCTCTACTGTTTCTTAAATGAGGCTAACAATTTAACCTCCTCTGGGACTATTCGCTCTACAGAAACACATACCACAAAGACTACACAATAATTATAAGCTTTAAACTGACAGATAAAATCTGCTGTAAGGCTGGCTGCACCTCACATAAGAAACTGACTTTTTGCAGTAGTCATCATATTTTAATGTCTCAAGTCATGTTACAGTCAAGTGCAGTGGGGTTGGGTTTTTTTCAGTTCATGCCAAAGATGTCAAATATTTTTCATATGATATGTTCATTGAAAAGAAATCCATTTTCCTGGAAACAGAGGTTCCTGGAAAGATGGATTTCTACAGAGAAAATAAGGCAAAGCTGCAAAATACAGGCTGCTTTTTTTTCTCCCCTTCCCCCAAAATCCTAAATTTTGAGGCAAATTCTCAGTAGGAAGGGAGAGAAGTTTTTGTCTTTGTTTTTTACCTTCAGTTTCCATCCAGCTCAGTTACCTAATTACCAATTCCTTGTATGTACCTCAGCCACCACAGTCCCCATGGGGGAACTATGGCCCCAGCTCCCTGTGCTGGTGGAGGCTTCTTTATTCAGAAACTGGTACTAGACCATGGCTGAAAACTGCCAGGCAATATATTCAACTTCCCTCATCACTAAAAAACACAGCAAGCAGACATTTCTAATTCACTGCTTTTGGCAGTATTGCTCTTTAATGTGTACTATTACTACACCAGTACATAAAAACTGATACCTCTAAAGAGGACATAAGAGTAACCTGCAGAAACTCTTGTCTTTCAACAGAAGAACAGCAACTTAAAAGCCTTTTACATGTTGGTGCAAACAATGAAAAATGACAAATTGTTCAAATATAACAGGATTATTGATTACCCGAATACACTGATACAGCAAATGGACTGATGTTATTGTTTGAGGACAAAAGAGAACTTACTAAATTAATGAACACTTTGAAAGACTTTTTATATAGTGTTTTAAGACAATGTTTTATGTTGCTTGTTGCATAGGGAATTTATTGAGTTGGGGCAGACAATCACAGCTGAAATATGAGTTTAACTTTTCAAATGGGATTGCTATCCTACTAATGCCCTATAATCTCTCATTTTTTGCTAAGAGCATTAACTGAAAATATTATTTAATCCATTACAGATTAGAAAAAAAGCACCATTTTTTGCATCAAATTATTTCTGTAATCCACATATCTGCAATTATTATGCATTGTCATAAATGACACTGAGAGCCTGAAATTGGTTAACATTTAAGTGTAACAAGGCACAAAATGACTGAAACTTCAGCATAACCCACACCTTGTTAAAGAGTTGAAAACTGATTTTTTTTCTGAGTCTTCTTGTCAGAAAACTTGCCAACAATCACCTTCAGGATAAAAAGTTATATTTCATCTGGTTTAGGCTTCGTACAATTGCAAAGTTGGTTCCCTATTCAAACCCCATATAAATCTTACATGTGAATTGTCTCTGCACATTGGATTCACGGGTTTGATGGGCTTTCATTTCCTTCAAGCTGTTTGTGCTGTTGCACTATGGCAAGATGGAAAACATCAAGTAAAATTTTATAGTAACATGCTACAGAAACTTTCAGATTGCCACCTGTTCTTCTTAGAAAATCTTGACAGTTATTAATGAAAGCGAATATCCAATTTTTTTCACTGCCTGGTTATAGTATTTACTGTGAAAAAAAATGAGCAGCTGCAACACAGAAGGTTAGCAATCACACAGATTCCAACAGAGGTAAATAAAAGTTGAAACTAAAACCTGTTTCGAGGTAACAACCATCCCACAGGAACAAAACCAAAATACACAGAATACATACAGAGTAGGTGGATTAACTCACTTTAGAGCAACACATACAAATATATATTCAACGTATATAAGGGTATTCCAGGATTTTGAATACCTATTCCACATGAGTGGATTATTTTGGCCAATAGCATGTAACAGCTCTGGTCTGGTCCTGTTGTTATGCCTTTGCTTCTGACTAAACATTAGCAATACCAGGATGCCAACTAAAACTCAGTGTAATCCAATATAGTAGCAAAAGGCAGCACTTTACTGAGCACCTAAATTAACTGAAATATGAGAATGGCTTTTTTTTCAAGTCATTGTCTACGGGTATTTACAATTTATGCTACAAGCTTTATGACTTAAGAGTTTGAGAGAGTCATGTCCAGTCAAAAAGTAGGACAGAGTTAAAGTCATCATTTTCTCGACCAGAAGCAGATAGAGTCAAATGTTTATGAGTCAAAAAAAACTAAAGAAGCTAGAAGACTTAATGCATAAAAAGGCAAGCAGTAGGAAAACCAGTAGGGCATCTGAACACCCTGCACCTCATATACAGTGAGTAAGAAAATTCCTGGTACCCCAAGAGCAGAACTTCTTCACACAAGGTACATAGCAAATGATGTCCCCCTTCCTTTTTGAGGTGAAAGGCACTGCATTTCTTGATTGCTGATAAAGCAACCACAGTTAGAAAAAATATATACATTTACTTTATGAACCATTGTTGGTAAAAATAGGTGAGGAGAAATAGCAGGGCTGGACAATGGGCAACATTGGAAGGATATGGGGAATGTGCACAGGAAGTTCCACCAGAATATGAGAAAGAACTTCTTGACTATGTAGTTGACTGTGCACTGGAACAGACTGCCCAGAGAGGTTATGGATTCTCCCTTACTGAAGATAATCAAGAACCATCTGGACACAATCCTGAGCCATGTGCTCTAGGACAGCCCTGCTTGAGGAGGGAGGTCGGACCAGATGACCTCCTATGGTCCCTTCCAACCTAACTGATTCTGTAATGTAAGGCTACTAGTTTTGTGATGGTATTTGTATAGTAGCCTTTCAGCATGAGACTAGGACAGGAAATGCACCTAATGAACAGGAGTTAAAGAGTTCTGGTTTTTGCTATTATCTCTGTTAAGCCACTGACTGATGGGCCACAGAAGAAGCCACTCAGACATGGCCTTGAAAAGGTCAACCAGAACTTTAGAACAGATAAGAAGTGGTAAACAACATCCTCATTTGTCTCCTGGGAAGGAACAAACCTACTTTAGGATGTCTGCAGGGACTTGTGGATGTGTGCAATCATTTTTATGGAACATTCACGGGAAGTGCCAAAAGCAGGGAAGGTGAATCAGGACAGAACAAGGAACAGAAAATGGAGAGGAAAGCAGCACAAAAAGGAGTCATTAATGTAAGCTGCAAGACAGCAGGTTTGTTTGGCACAGCCCTGCATTTGTTCACTGCAGTTTGTCCTACGTTAAGTCCTTCTTGTAATATTTCCTTTGTGACTTTGTCCTCTATTCTGCATAGGTGTGATGTGCAAGGAAACTTGAGAGTCAGACAACTATAAGCAGACCTGTACCTGGAAAGACGAAGGCCTAAGCCAGCGATCAAGTAAGAGACCTCAGACCTAGGCACCAGTGTTGGATGAATGTAGATTCTGTATTAGTATTTCAGTCAGTGAATGTTCATAAGCCTGTCAATCAGGAGAGAGTTGGTGCACGTGTTTCACTAGCAAACGTACAATTCTCATCAGCTGGAGAAGAACTTTATCAAGCTGTTTGTATTCTTAGTCACCTCAGTACCATCTGTGTTTTTACATGGTGCCAGTAAAGGGAATGTTTTTTCTCTGTGACTGTCTGTGTGGCCACCATACCCTATGTATAATGCCATCTTGGGAATATGTACTGAATCTCACTGCTGGCTGGGCATGCAAACAGGCGCAGTGGCAAGCAGACCAAGAGGAGAAATTCTCTGTAGTCTAAAGGCCACTAAATATAGGCTCTCTTCACAAATATGTCATGATCATCCACTGGAATTACTATACATGAGTCCAACTCTTATAAAGCAACAGTTGTGTACTACACTATAGTTCTTCCAGAGGCTAGAGAACACCCAGTTATCTTCAAGCCTTCTTTCACCTTCAATTGTGTGTGACATTCCCAGACTTCATACGAACTCATCTTTTGCCAATCATTCAAGATTTTGCATAAATAACATTTTAAATTATGAAACTCTAGGAGTAACTTAACTCCAAAGTTATGCACAGATGAAGGAAAACATTACCAGTTCACCTTTACAGCAAAACATCTGATAACTAGCAGCCAAGCAGCAGTTCTGCAAATTTAATAAAGCCATAGCTTGTTGCTTTGAAAAGCTGTTAGACTTAATAAGCTTGCACTTCTCTCCTTAACAAAACTTGGAATAACAACAGTTAAGACCAAAATAAAACCTGATACGAAGCTTCAGACCAGAGAAACATGTTGGGGGTTTTTTAAACCTGTATGCAATTGTTTCTGTAAATTTGTTTCTCCTTTTTTAAGCATGCTGAAAGGCTAAAGGACAGAAGGGGCAAATGCACTTATGAGCAATACAGTAGATAATTTTACCTGTCCAGTATTTAGTACTGATTTTATACTTCTACACCATTCTTAAACTTTCTCAGCATAAACTTCCAGTGGCAAAAAAACCCACTTCATTACAATTTTGAGAAAAATCAGAGAATTCCACATGTTCATCAGATGAGATAAAAATATGTGTGATACAAACAACTAAGCCACTGCTGACCTGTATTACAAGTCAGATCATCTGGATCTGATGATCATGCAAAATTGTCTGTCTTAAATGCAAACAGACTCTAGCTGCACCTTTCAGTACAGACACACCATTAGGGTTCCCACCTCATTGGGAACTTCATGATTGTAGTGACAATAGCATGTTTTCCAGATCACTGAAGATGAACCATCCATATATGTATTGGCAGTATTCCTATATGATGACTTCTGCAGCTAAAAAAGCTCATGACAATTCATCAATAAGTAAAAAAAAAAAAAAAAAAAGAAAGGCACAAGAAAATCCATACCTTTCAAAAACTACCAGTACTGGAATCTCTCCATTTATCATCGTTTTATCATGAACGATAAAATTTTAAAGGTATCTATGTTATGGGTGTCATGGTTATGCTATGTTTACTGTTACCTCACATAAAATAGGCTAAACATTATTTCAACAAACTTGGATAAGAGCTTATTTTTCAACAAGTTTTAGAATTTCACATTCCCTGAC
>NW_008677922.1:0-2222 GCF_000695815.1 Acanthisitta chloris | reverse complement strand
AATGAAAGAAACCTCAAATCAAGCACTTACTTATTCAGTGTGAGGTCTAGGATGAATTTGGAGCCAAAGGCCTCAATCTGGAAACTTGCCTGGGCCAGATGTACAGCCTGCAAACATGAACACACAGTTGTCAAAAGATTCACTGAGGTTTATATGCAACAAATGTGACAGTGAAATACAAAGTTATGGAAAACATGCTTTATTTTCATGACTCTCATAGGCATATGAAAACCTTTGCCCTTGTACCAAATTCGGATTCAAAAGGACTTTCCTTTTTATTGGGCAGAGGGAAGCAAATGGTACGTGAAAAGCATGCTTTCAAATACACACTCATTCCTCACCAAAAAAAAGAAAAAAAAAAGAAAGAAACAAGTTTCACACAAATGTCTGTATTTTGCCATAACCAGATGGCTATGTAACAACAGCATAACTAATGTAGTATACCGTTCCTTTAATTAAGTTACTGCATTTGTTCCCTTTAAAAGGCCTGAAATAATTCAAGCATTTGTAATACACATTTTCAAATATGAAAATCATGGCATGGCTTTTATTACACATTATGAAAGACTTCTTCAAAGCCATCCCTCACAATCAATGGCTTTGTACTTGGCACTGTAGCTAAGCCAGTATACACAATACTGATGCTGCTCAACATTAGCTTGTCTTGCATAGGAAGTTAACTTTAGCTTTCATGACATTCAATTGTTGTCAGATATATAAACTGCATTCTTTATTCTCCTCTGTACTGTTGTAACTGTAGCCAAAGATATTTAAAACATGCTTATCTGTTCTCTAGAAAAATACATAGAAGATAAGAGATGATCTAAGGATTTCTTTCTGTGAAGATACTGATTCAGCAGGGTTGAAGAGATAATAATATAATCTTTCTTGATAATGTTCTAATCAAATCATGCTTACTTATACACTAATTTGATACAGTATTAATAATTACACAAAGTTGGAATATGATGACAAACCCTTTAATCGAAATACAAAAAAAATACTATTTTTTATTAAACACCAGAATTAATCTTCAGGTATATTACAGAAACTGTATCAAGTTCTAGCTAGGTATGGCATAACTTAAAAAGTATGAAGGTTAGCTTTTACTGCCTGCAAACCCTACAATTCTTTTCTCCTTTGGAATTTTTTCCACAAAGAAGCTCTTTATGTTCATAAGGCTCTTCCATTCTTGCACTACACAGAGCAGCACTGATTTCCATCTTCTTTCTCAGCAAAGTTACCCATCGTCTTTCAAAAAATAATGTAATTCTAAAAAACTATTTCTAAAAGTTGTTATTGTGACTAAAATCAGATGTGATGTTTCCAGTCTTACTTTATCATTCTTTGCCCCCAGAATTATAATTTCCCTTTCAACAGGGTCACAGAGTTTGTCAAGCTTCTTTAAAAGAAGAAAAAAATCATGTAGATACAAAATATTTTAAATACCTTTAATATCACCAAATAATCTCTTAACTAAAGCTTGGGGTTTATTTATTAAAAAACACAATAACTTTAAGCAAGAATGTAAAAAATAATATTCCTAGCTGATACATAAAATAATAAGGAAGCAAACCAGTATCAAGTTTAGCCTCTGTAATATTTTTTTGGTAAATGTATGTTGTTGCCTTACCAGTTCACCAATTCACTAACACTGGCCTGGCAAACTGCATTTACAGCTGTTCTGAATCACCAGAGTGAAACAGTTTGTACAAACAGGTGCATGATCAAGAGAGAATCTGCAAGGATGAAAGCTAGCAAGTACATTACAAAAAAAAAAAAAGGAAAAAGAAGAGAATCTCAGGTTAAATGCCTAGCAGGAGAGGCTTTTCAGTCCCAGCTCCACCTTTGCAGAGTGAAATCAAGGAGCAAGCATCACAAGGAACTTTCCAGGCACCTTTTCATGACAAAAACCTCATTTGGTTTTCGACATGCACATGTATTCATTTAATTTTATAATAAAAAGCCTGAAAACTTGGTGCAGGAGAAGAGTTGGAATTAGTTTTATGTCATAAAGATTCCACTAAAGAGTCACAGGAGCTACTGCTTTGACTGTTCTCCCCATGTAACATTTACCTAAAAGGATGTCTTCATATACGTACCACGAACAAGACTTCAATATTAACTATCTGGAAAATCTAAAAGAGCATGTCTTTTTCATTCTGAAAAATTAGAAATGAGAACTACATAATTTCTTAAAGTACCTCATTTTTATTATGTTT
>NW_008677921.1:23211-24718 GCF_000695815.1 Acanthisitta chloris | reverse complement strand
CGCTAAACGCCAGAAGGGGTAGAGCATCCCCCTCCAAAAACTTGGCAACCCTGGCAATGTGTCCTGAGGCTGCTGCGGGGCAGGTATAAACACGAGCCCAGGACAGCCCTTTCGGCTGTCTATTGCTAGGTGTAATTTCCAGTGTTTGTTTCTTTTCCATCATTCTGTCTTGGACAGTGGTTTGGCAAGTTAGGAATACATTGTCTACATGATTGTGCTCAGACTGAGTTCTGCATTAACAGTGTGTTGTGGTTTAACCCCAGCTAGCAACCAAGAACCACGCAGCTGCTCACACACTCCCCCACCAATGGGATGGGGGAGAGAATTGGAAGGGTGAAAGCTAGAAAAGCTCATGGGTTGAGATAAAGACAGTTTAATAGAGAAAGCAAAAGCCACACACACAGGCAAAGCAAAACAAGCAATTAATTCACTGCTTCCCACAGACAGGAGGTGTTCAGCATCTCCAGGACAGCAGGGCCCCATCACGTGTAACAGTTACTTGGGAAGACAAACACCATCACTCCAGATGTCCCCCCTTCCTCCCACCTTATATACTGAGCATGATGTCATATGGTATGGAATATCCCTTTGGTCAGTTTGGGTCACCTGTCCCAGCTGTGTCTCCTCCCAGTCTCCCATGCACCCTCAAGTTTCTTGCCAGTGTGGCAGTACGGAACGCAGTAAAGACCTTGGCACTGTGTGAGCTCTGCTCAGCAGTAACAAAAACATCTCTGCATTATCAATCAGCATAAATCCCAAACATAGCCCCATACTAGCCTCTGTGAAGAAAGTTAACTCTACTTCAGCCCAAACCAGCACACAGTGATAAGTTACTGTGCTAGAACATAGAAGGTTCTGTACTCTTGCTGTCCTAAAGCACAGCATCACATTCAGTCCCTTTGACATCTTTAGCCAGAAAATACAGTAGAGGGTTGGGGGTTATTTTCAATTTCTTTTCTGCATACTGAAGGCCTTACAGAACTACAGATTATTCGTGGTCTATTGTCAGACAATAAAAAATATTTTTTACTCCCTCTCTGTGCTGAAATTATAATCCATTGCTAACAGTTGTGTTGAGTTTGTGGTTTGATCATGAAGTACAAGCTTCTGTGCTTGTGTGAAATCCCTTTCAAGCTATTGGGACCTTATGGATATCCACCAACATGAATTAAAATTGTAAGAATTAAACTAGTGATAACTGTCAGAGTTCCACATTGCGTAACTTCCTTGTTTGGTGCCACAACAACACAGTGTTGCAGTTATAAAAGTGTTTATCAGCAGCTGATCAATTCTGAACACAAAGATTAAATACAATAGTTCTCTATTCTGATTATGAATTTTGGAAATTTTATCATTCAGAAAGAGTAAAGCCACACACTGCAAAAATTCCTTGAGAAGTTTGGTTCTCTAGGGAAATAGGAGATGAGAGGACATTATCCACTGATAGCATTAATCAACAATGAAAGAGAATAAAATCTCCTCCACTCAGGGAGAGAAAAGCTGCTGG
>NW_008677921.1:0-22919 GCF_000695815.1 Acanthisitta chloris | reverse complement strand
CTGCTGTCTGTCAGGTATTCCAAAGTTCATAGAATCATAGAATATCCTGAGTTGGAAGTGACCTAAAAGGATCATGAAAGTCCAACTCCTGGTCCTGCATACGACCACCCCAAGAATCACACCATGTGCCTGAGAGCACTGCCCAAATGCCACTCAAACTCTGTCAGGCTTGGTGCTGTGACCACTGCCCTGAGGAGCCTGTTCCAGTGCTCAACCACCCTCAGGGTGAAGAACCTTTATCTAATATCTAACCTAAACCTCCCCTGACACAAATTCATACCATTCTCAGGTCCTGTCACTGGTCACCAGAGAGAAGAGATCAGTGTCTGCCCCTCCACTTCCCTTCACAAGAAGGTTGTATACAGCAATGAGGTCTCCCCTCAGTCTCCTTGTCGCTGAACAGAACAGATCAAGTGCCTTCAGCCACTCCTCATGTGGCTTCCCCTCAAGGCCCTTCACTATCTTCATTGCCTCCTTTGGATGCTCTCTAATACCTTAATATCTTTCTTATAGTTTGGTGCCCCAAACTGTACACAGGGCTCAAGGTGAGGCTGCACCAGTGCAGAGTAGAGTAGGAAAATCATCTCCCTCTACCAGAGGACACTGTGAGAGACAATTTCAAGAGCTTTACTAAAATCCAAAAAGATTACATCGAAAAAAAGATTAGATCAACCAGCTTCCCTTGATCAACTAGGTGGGTTACCTTATCTTAAAAAGAAATTAAGTTTGTCAGGCAGGACTTTCCCCCCCTGGACCTATGCTGGCTGTGACTGATGACTTGCCCTGGTTTTTCGGGTGAGCAGAGAGTACTTTTATGACAAAACCATTGCTAATGGAAAACCAAAAACAAACAAAAATACAAACAAAAAACAAAGAAAGAAAGAAACAAACAAAAAAACCCATAAAAAACTCCAAACAAAAAAACCCCAATCCCAGAAACAAGAGCCACAAAATATAGGTATATAATGATATAGTAATGTGCCCTTTGATCTGCTATCTACCTGACCTAAATACACATACTACCATTACAGAGTTGCCAGTTCTATCAGGTGTATATTGTATACAGACATGGATAAAATTGTGTCCAATAGTGTTGATTTCCAGGTTTTAATGAAACCCCAAATTCAAAAGGATTATGTTGCTCTCCCTCCTTGACTAACTACTTCTTATTTTTTAGCGAATAATATATGTTATTCTACAGCAGCTGACCATCTGATTCCTGTTTTACTGCAGTGAAGAACAACTTTACTTGCATACATTGAATGTCAAATAGGCCATAGAGTAAAACAAGAAATATAATCCTTAAATGTAGTATAGGTAACATAGCCTAAATCTCACCAGAAAATTGCCCCAGGCTAATGTGTTTTGTTGTGTTATTCTTAATCTGAAACCTTATCCTAATAATCTGCTCTCATCTTGGGTCCTTGATATATTAATCAAACCATAACTTTATATCAGATTGTGAAGTTCTGGTATCAGTGCCATTTAAACATTTCTTCTGCATTGCCACTGTCTCTTGGCTTATTCCCTCTCCACACTACAGTGGAATCTTTCTGCAGGGTTGATGCAAAGGTTTTGCTGACCTTGCAAAGGCTTTGGCACAATTTGACCACTACTAATTTTAAAGCCAGAAGGACCTATTGGGTAATTAAGTTCTTTGGGTTTAGTCCTAAGAAACTAGTAAATACACTGTTCTAATAAATGTTTCCTCATTTGCTTATGCATAGGGCAGGAAAATGTGAATTAGTAAGTGAACGCAAGTAGTTCAAACAGCATCTGCTTTCTTTCCATTTTTGCAGTCTTTAATGTAGGTGGCTTGGAGCAGTGATTCAATTTTTAGCTAAATCAAGATCTGCCTTATCTTGTTTAAGCTCTGGAAGTGTCTTTGGAGTTTACCTTCTGAATGTCTTTCAAAGAAAACTAAAGTGCTTCAAATAAGCTTAATGGGGGCATTGTTTTTGGCTTTGTTCTGCCTGAACCCGCCCAGTCATAAGACCCTCCTACTTGCACTTAACACTCATTTAGCACTGACTGGCTCTGAAACCCTAGAAAGCCCCATGACATTCTGAGGAGGTCATATGCTATATAAAGAAGTTAGTGCTCTGTACAGTGTTCTCATTTACGCGATAATTATCATTCTAACCGGTTTTTAAAATAACTTTACAGTCATAAGCATCCATGAAAACAAATATACATTTTAAGTCACTTAAACCAGATGGTGCCATTTTGTTGTCATAAATTCTATTCCTGTTTAAATAAAACTTTCCTGGCCTGTCTATATCTTAGCATAGTTTGTCACAAATGACATGCAGCTGATTTTCATTCAAGTTGTTTTACAGATGAATTAGGCTGACGCTGCTGAGAAGAGCAGTAGTCCCCCTACTTCCATCTCTCCCCTGCCTCACCATCACTACCATCACTATGCTACTCCTTTTTGTAAATTTTTGCTGTAGACCAGAGGGTGAATTCTATCAGAAAACAAATCTGGATTAATACTAGCCCCTTGACTTTGGGGGGGTTTGTTGTTGTTGGGGAGTGCAGCGTGTGTTTGTTGTGTTGGGTTTCATCAGGATCAGTTTTCCAAAGTTCTTTATAAATGTTATGCTGTTGCACAGCATTGCATGGGTTTTTTTTTTATTATTTACAGATTATAAATCAGTGAGTGGAAACATGAGAAGCAGTTTATATTCCTGAAAAAGGGAGTTATTTTATAATGGGTTGTTGTGATAGGGAAACTGAAGGAGAGGTTGTTCCAGTCTAAATTAAGGTAATCCGTATTACTAACAGCAGGTATTAGCAGCAAGAGATCAAGACACGAATTTGCACTGAGTTCAAGCCATAATTTTAATGAAAATGTAGGTCATACTAAATTTTCCACATAATTCAATAAAATGAACACAACTGTTTAAGAGGTGTTCTGGATGGCTTTGATTAGCATGCTGATAAAATGGGATTTGTTTTGGAACTTCTGAGAATTGCAAAGAATATGAGAGACAAGTGGATAGTGGGAACGAAAGTTTTTTCAGCCAAAAAACCTACCCTTTCTCTTTTAACAGGAGGGCAATGGCAATCTTTGCAAACTGTGTGTTCTTTATTAAAGTGACCTTATTACCCATCCAGGAGAAGAGCAGGCTGAGAGCACCCATACAAGAAAAGCATGGAGTAGTTAATTTTGTTCTTAATCACAAGGCAGGTACCAGATTTATTTCTGAGATCTCAGTAGGAGAATACCAAGTGCCTCATGTAGAGAAAAAAGTGATACCAAGAAACCCTGGAAAAGAACCACACACAGACTTGTATCTCTGAGTAGCAGGTATTTGTTTATTCAGTGCTGGGCACATGGGGGATTGCTCCACCAAACTTGTGCAATCAGGGGTAAAAACTTCAGAGTTTATATACACTAAATGCACATACACATTCATTATTTCTAAGAATGGGTGTATATCATTATAATTAGTTCTTGGAAATTATTATGATATTCTCCTCCTTTGTCTCCTCTCACCTGGTGCTGGTCCAACAGCTCCCGGTGGTCATCTGGGAGTCTTCAGGAAGAAGACTGGTAGACTTCATCAGGTTGAACTTTTAAGCTTTGGGTTTAACTCATGCTCTATAATCTTGTTTTCCTGTTGCTAGTCCTCAGAACTGGTAGTATGCAGTTTGTCTTCCTCTTATCTTCTTGTCCACCCAGTTTGTCATCCTTTTATCTTCTGGTTCTCCTTGAATTTTATCACTTCTGTCCATTCACAGCTTAAGCAGTCCTACAAGTACACTGTCTTAGGTTCGCTAACATAAACTTTTCTAAAGAACATCCTGATAAAATGCTTTGCTATTTTACTTTCTTTGTATCATAAGAACTCTAGAGATTCTATCTCTGTTCAATATTTAAATAACAATATTCCATTTAATTTTTAATGCATGTGGCACTGTGGTACTGAAACATCATATAAAAAAAATTAAGAGCAATATTCTCCCTCCACAAAAGAACCAGGGAGGTTTTGTCCCTGGCTAAAGTTGCCATGCTGTTTTTCTTGTCTCATTGTTGGCGAGGGGAAACTGAATAAGGAAATGCATCACTGAGTTGAGTTTTGGTTATACTATTGTTAATGCAAGCATTTGATTACAGAGTGAGGAAAAGGTGGTTGTAGAGTTAGAAGTCTGCAATATTGCAGTTTCTTTATTTAAATAAGGCTTTTTATTTTGAATATATGTTGAAAATGGATAGATCAACAAGCCTGTTCACATAATATGCACAGCAATCAGTGGGCTGTATCTATACTGGCACATTACATGCCTCTGAATTCTCGCAGAAACTGTGGCTGGCTGGCATGGCTTGGCACACATCCATACCTGTGAATCCTCTTGGTCCTTAGGCCCGAGTGTTTGTATCCACCCTGCCTAATGGGAATGGCCATGGTGATGTTCTCTCTCCCAAAGAATGCCCAGAAACTGGGAAGGATGTGAGTTTGCAGAAGCTTGAAGTATGTCTAGGAACAAGATAATGCCTTAACACTGTAAGTATTCACATGCCAATGACTGGGAATTATCTAGCATTATCTAACTTAATAGTGGAAGTATAATACCTTGTTACTTCTGCCACTCGAAAGTGACATTTATTTCCTCCTTCCCATAGCTGACAATTTTGACAAGCTCTTAAATATTGTCATAGTAGAGCACTTACTTCTAATGCACCTTGGGGAGACGGTAATGCATTGTATTATGATTACAATTTTTTCAGTCTCTATATACAGTTTTTTAATTTTGAGAAGAGTATGATTGGGTTAATTTCTCCCTCTCACTCTAGTGTAACATTTCCTAATATAACAGTGGGTGAGTTACTTTTAATCCTGCTGTTACATATAGCTCCCATAGGTGGCTGTAATTTTGCAAACAGCAAAAATTGTATACATCATCCTCAAGAGTCTGTAGCTTCAATTGTGTATAACATCAGGTGTTGACATTGAAGGGAAAAGAAAGGGATGTGTGAAGAAAAGGAATACTGCAGGTACTTATCAGCTTGCTCAGAGCCCAGCAGATTCCTGGGAGCAATTCCTTCTGACAATGCACATCTGTTGAGGAGAGTCTCCTGGTTCTGGCTAGGACAAGGTTAACTTTTGCAGCAGCCAGGAAGGGCACACTAGGACCCTGGGGTTATTCTATACCACCTCAGGCCATGAGGAGAGGTTAGTGGGGGTACCCATTGTTCCAGTGCAGGTTCTGTCAGCAAGGTGTGTGCATTGGGGCAGCACTGGGTTTTGCATGGTGAGTGATTGCGTGCGAGTCTTTTGTCTGTCTTGTACACTATATTATTAATACAGTTGTTACTGTTGAATTTTCTTACTTCATTGCTGTTTTCTTAGTAAACTGTTCTTACCTAAACCCGTGATCTTTACCTTTTGTGCCTCCAATTCCCTCCATCCCAGGCATGGGGGAGGTCTGGGGGATTTCAGTGGGAACACTAAATTGGAGAATACCACTCCTAAACCACGACAGAGAGAAAGTGAAGAACTGAAAAATAACATCAAGGTGTAGCAAGAGTTTTCCAAAGATGTGGCAGATTTCTTTGTGCTGTAAATTCAGGAACTTCAAAGATGTGTTGATACATGAACTACTGATCTCCAGATATGATTTGGGAAAAAGATCAAGGAAATTGCCTCAATAAAAATAATAAACTTTACCTGTTACCTTGGAAATTGATTTTACATTTTTCCATCTCGGTGTACACCTACAGTCTGGCTCCTTAATACCTGCAGAGCTTCTGCCAACTCAACAGGCATTAGTATGCCTCAAGCTTTATGATTTTTTTTGCCTGGAGCTCTTGTTTATCATCACAATTTTTCTTTTCTCTTGATTCACATGGGTTTTTGCAATCCAGTCCAATTCATTGTTTTCAGAAGTTCTGGGTATTTCTTTCCCATGAAAACTCTTGGGAGAGCTGAAAATCAACATAATGGAGACTACTGTTCATTGATAGGGAAGCATTATTATTGTAACTGGTTGTAATTATTGAATTATAGGAACAAAATCAGCTCCAGCACTCTCAAATCTATTAGCAAAGTGTGGCTTTCACTTTTAGAGAGGGCTGTTCAGTCATAAGGTAGGTATTTAGTTACTCTGTGGCAATGTCCTAGAAGTTATACTTGATGTAAAAATCCTGATGCAGAAGGGAATGACTACATGTATATATCCTACTACTGTGGCACTTAGTGCCATGGTCTAGTAACGATGGTAGGGTTGGACTCGATGATCTTTGAGGTCTTTTCCAACCAGGTTGATTCTCTTTGTGGTAAATACTTTTTATGAGGTGCAATTGTTTGGATATTATAATTCCTAACATATTTCATGTAGGTGAAAACTGATAAATATTTGGTAATTAATGGTCAATCATTGATAGCTTTTGCAAGAACCATAGACATAAAAGGTCCTGCATTTCACTACATCAGTTTGTAGGAATACAATAAAACTGTTTACAGTAGCTCTTTGTGCTGGTTTGAAAGCAAACCAGTGAGAGACTCCAAGTCAGAAATACAATTTAATAGGAAAAACAAAACAATAAATGCAACAGTACAAAAAAGAAACCACTGACAGAGTCCGAAAGTAACCTGACACCCTGTCAGTCAGGGTGTTGGTTGTAGTCCGATTAAATGGTGGCTGCAGTCCTCCTGGAGAGACGGGTCTGTTGGAGCAGTGATCCTGTAGATCTGGTCTTCACCCGAAGGTCCAGCGGCAGCTCTTGTCCTCTGAGAATCCAGTAGGCAAAGGGCTCTGTGCTGGTCCAAACCCCAGATTATATCCCTGTGGGAATGCTTGGCTCCCCACCCCCATGTGGGAATGCTTAGCTCCCCCAGTTGGGGTGAAGCATCTCACAATGGGAGGATGTAATTCTCTGTGTCATGTCTCTGGGTCCCAGACAGCCCATTAATCAGAGGCAGCCCCTGAGGGAGCCATCAGGGATGGGTAGGAGATAACGATCACTGCCCCACCTGCTTTAACAGCTTCTGAAGATGATAATAGAATACATACTATTGGTTACACTCTACATTGTAACCTAGGACAGATATCCACTTATAATTAATTTACAAGGCAAATGGCATTTGTACTGAAAGAAAAAAATCTCTCTAAAAAAATTCACAATAATTAAGAAGTAGGTTGCTGCTCAGTTAGAGTAACTCTCCTTTTTTTTATCCCAAAGGCATTTGAGAGACAGAGACTAGTCTTGGATCAATACTGAACTGCAGTAAGACATTGCTATGCAGGCTCTAACGTCAACATTTTACTCAGTTGTTTGTGGTTCATGTAAATTAAAAAACATTTTGCCTTTTTCCTCTTGCCTTGAGAGGATAAAATAACACAGAGAATTAAATTAAAATGCTTTCATTTCCTCTGTAGCTTGCACTTTATAAATAAGACTTCTACTATGTATTTTAGGATGAACTGGTGCACTTTGACATTAAGTTAGAAATTTATTATCCTCTACTTTCTGTAATTTCATCAATGTATTAAAGCTGACAATATGAATCAACAAGATGTTATTATATTTCAATCCAATTCATATTCTCTTTTATTTCAGGGAGGTTATTTTTCTGTCTCCTAGCTCTGCTTGAGGTACTTTGCAAGTAGCCCAGTACAAGGGCAGAATAATACCCAACTGTTAAATACTGTTTTCATATTCTAACTGCAATAAAATATTTTGTAGATATTGCACTAACAAGAGTTAAAGTTTTATTTCAGTGTAGAATTAAATGATCCATTTTCAGTATTTATCGCTTTGTGCTCTTTCTGTAATTTTGCAATAGCTTTCAGTTTAATAATCTTTTCTTTTAAAGGTGAGCAAAGCAGAAGGTATTTTATTCCCAGTAAAGAATGCACTGGATGAGGGAGCTGGCGAGGTGACACTATAAGAGATGATGATGGCATGCAATTAAGGTACACATCACAAAAGTGAAATAGACTATATAGTTTCCAAGAAGTTGTTACCTAGAAAATAGGACCTGAGTCAGGTAACTTTTCCAGATTGCTGCTCTGTGCTACACCAGTTTTGAACACACACGCTAGATAAATTGATAGGATACTTTGCACAGCTAGCTACAGGATATTGGTGAAAAAAACAATTTATTGGAGTCTTATTAATGGAGTAACACTCGTGAGGGGAATTCGGTGCGTTGAACCGGCAGACCAGTTGCTGCCCAGATGGTGACAGGAGCATCCACTGCAGTCGTTGTGATGGCAGCTTCAGCTGGATCAAATTGAGAATCATGGAACTGTTCCTCCAGCTGACCATAGCGACTATATCAGAACGTATGTAATTAATTTCTATTTATTATCTTAAACTATATGGAAAATATGTCTGAGCTATTTTAACTATATGTATAGACTGTTCTGTGTACCCTTTCCAGCATATGCAGGAATAGTTTCTAGAGACTATTTAAAATTACCAATCTATGTACAGCTTGGTCTCTTCCTACGTCTACAGCACAAACTGCTTGGGGGAGTTCCTGGACTGCCTAGATTGTTAGTGCAAGTTAGCTAGCATATCTAAAGAGATAACTTCCTTCAGTTGATCTAAGTACAGCTGGTCTGCCTAGGAGAATCTCCAAGGAACTTCCCTAGAGCTCCCTCTCAGCTCCTGTGTTAAGTAGTCAGTTCCTTCATTTTTAGCCTGGGTAGAAGTTCAGCCCTTCAGGAGTTCAGTTACTCTGCTGCAATCAGTCAATTGTCTTGTCTTTGCAGAAACTAGCTGGGAAATTCTCAGCCTGCCCTGGGGGATTGCTAATGAGATGTGCTCCATAAGAGCAGGCTGATGGGGCTGGCACTGGAAGTGAGCAAGGCCAGGGCACTTAACACCACTGGCAGCTGCTCTAGGCATACAGTACCCAAATAGGATGAGCAGATCCAGGGAGGTGGCAGGCTGGATGCAAATATATTGGCAATGTAGTTCAGCTGAGAGACCAAGGCTAGGAGCCTAAGCTCAAGGCATCTCTTAAGAAAAGGAGAGGCAGAAAACTGCTGAGTCTTCTCACAGCTCTCTTTCAAGGCTCCACAGCTGCACTGACAAAGCTGGCACAGAGCCCAAGCAGCGAGGTCTTGTGGGGAGGTGAGAGACAGGCAGCTACAGACAGGCAGCTACATCATTCTTGTAACTATAGACCAAACTCAAATTTCCTCCTTTTATTGCAATTATAATGTAAATTCCACAGATTCTGCCAGAGGTACCTCTTTCTTTTGGCAAAGGATATTCAGAAGTGAGCCTTTTGTAAGTTACAAAATATAAAGGGAGAGGCATAAAGGGAAGGATGTTTCTTACTGTTCTAAAAGAACAAATGCTAACAGTGCCTTTAACCTTGGAAATCTTGTGATAATTAAAGCCTTTTGGCATTTCTGATGTCAAAAAATTACTATGTCTCATAAAGCTTTCCCATGGCTTAATGATGTGTAGCATTACAATCTTTTCAAATTTAGATGTCCTTCTTCATCTTTTCTCTAATGGAGAAAATCACATGGGTACCCTGTGCTACTGTCCTAGATGAATAGTGGCCTTGGGGACAGAAGAGCAAATTCTAACAAGTAAGAATTGCCTCATAAGCAAAATCACAGTGGTGACCAAGGCCATATACTGTTTTGTGGAGGAGCTGTTATGAGCAGGCTCCATCCAAACCTTGATTTGGAGATGTACAGAGCATTCTAACACAATTTTTCATACACCTTACTCTTCTGAATTGTTTCTGTGGGATACTACAGCTGTTTGCTCTTGTTCAACTGTATATAACAAGTGGAAACATTCTTCTGAGTATTCCATTGCATTGTTACCATCCTATAACTTCATATAACTGAGCCTGATTGGCATGTTTCCTTAATTAAAATCTATCAATTAAATAGGATCAAGTATTCATGCATTTCTGTGTTTCTTTAGCTAATCAGAGACATGATTAATACATGTGAAACAAATATGCCATGCCCATATCTGACATCTTTGGCCAAACACTGGTCTCTGAGGTGCAAGATTGAAGATGTTGACTCAACAAGTTATGAATTTCTCAGTGTTGAAAATCAATTACAAGTGTGTGTTTAATAGTTATGCAATAATTCCATAAAATTCAAGGTCCAGTGCACAAAATACCTCTCAAGAGGACTGAATTATCGGGTTCTGTTGCTGTGCAGTGTCAATGGCACTAAGGGGATTGCAGAGCTGGCATATTTACCATAACCTATATCAGAACAAAATGGAGGTAAAATAAAAAAATAAATTAAAATGATAATACAGTCCATTTTGAGGATGGGAGGGTGTTCTTACTGTTTTAATTGTCTGTTTTAGTTGTCTGTTTATATGAACAACTAAAATAAGATATATGGGATCTAGACTTGTTTACTCTGCTTCTCAGTATTTATTTCCAGACATTTTAACTGGAAAGTGAACATAAAAGTAAAGTTTTGGGTTCTTCTGAGTAAACCAAATTTTTTTTCTATGTGAATAAACTTGATGGTCTTGAGAGGGAATATCTGGTCACTTACTGATTATGTACAGAGCTTGCTGTCCCCTTCTACTTAGCTTTCAATTGTGTGAAAAGACATTTCCGAGAAGTTATTGTGCAGATGTGCCAATAATTCTATTCAATGTTCTTGACACTGCCTTCTAATTGGGCACCCTGTCTCTTTGATTAATAAAAAGCAAAAATTAGTAAATATGGAGAAGTTAAAGAGAAGCTGGTTCTAGAAATGGAGTACTCAATGGCTAGATCTTGAATACAGAGAAGAAGAAAGGGGGGCTCAGTTATACATAGCCACCCAAGTTTGTTGTTACTAAGTAAACTGTGCTGTTAAGCAGCTGTGGTCTAAACCCATCTAGCAACTACTTGATTTTAAGCTGTTGTACCCAAATATATATTGCTCAAGTGTCCAGTTTTAACCTCAGCTGGCAGCTGAGCCCCAGGCAGGCACTCACTCACCCCACCTTCCACCCCACAGTGGGATGGGGCTGAGAATCAGGAAAAAAGTAAAAACTCGTGGGTTGAGATAGGAACAGCTTAGTAATTGGAACAAAGTAAAAATTCATAATACCATGAATAATAGTAATTATAATAATAAGAATAATAATCACTGTAATGCAAAAGAGAAAGAGATAGGAATAAAACACGAGAAACATGTGATACACAACACAGTTGCTCACCACCCACAACCAATGCCCATCCTGTCCCCAGGCTGCGGATTGGCCCCTCCCGACCAACTGCCCCTGGTTTATACACTGAGCATGACATTCTGTGGTATGGGACATCCCTTTGGCCAGTCTGGCTCAGCTGTCCTGGCTGTGCTCCCTCCCTGTTTCTTGTGCAAGTGCTCGATGGCAGAGCACAGGACTCTGAAAAGTTCTTGATTTAGAGTAAGCTCTTCAGCAACAACTGCAACACCCATGTATTATCAACATTATTCTCATACTAAGTCCAAAACTTTTGCAGGTGGTAATGATACCAAGAGATTAGGAGAGTGAAAATAAAAGCTGTCAGATTCTTTTTTTTCCTCCCCAACAATTATGTGTCATTTAGGTTCACCTCTCAATCACTTTGCATTTTTTTAGATATTATCTACAGCTTCTTTTTTTTTAACTGTAAAATACCTTTATTTGTTTCAACCAGGATGATGAATTTGTTGTGTTTAAAACCTGCCGAGTTAAAATCAGATATGTTTATAAGTTTTGCCTTGTTGAAGATCGAATAAAACATTTCAGCCTGCAACTGAGGTGGAACTGCAGCGAGACAGCAATGAGACAGTCACAATGTCTTTTACAGCATGAAAGTAAGATTTTTTTTCTGCTTGTATATTGGCTTGCTTCTTGACTTTCCTAAGTAGTTATCAGAACCCTTTCTTGAGTACTTGTGTGAAGATAACATCATAAAAAATAATTTGCAGTTTGTTTGAGGATGTTACCAAATTAGTGATTACCATGTGGCATCTGTGTGGCATCTGTTTAACAGATTTCCTATAGGCATAATTACCCACAGCAGTTGTGACTCCTCCTGTCACAGTGTGTTTCAAGAGAAGCAAAGGAAGCACTTTTGCATAAATCATCAGATGGTCTTTAAATAATTCAAATGTGAGGTTTAAACAAAGACCTTGTGCAAGCTTAAAGAACTATAATGAACTCATGGTCCCTTAGACAGACAGCCTACAGTTCAGCAATACAACACAGGTTTTCATAACAGAAATAGAGTGTTACTTTTGTGTCCTGAATTGCATAAATAAATGTGGACCATTTGATTAATTTCACTCATCCTTCTTGAATGTATATTTCAAAAAATAACTTCTTAATCTTTCATAAACTCTTTTTTTAGACTATGAACTACCAAATGCAAATCTTTTGAGTCCTGTAAAAACTGGGCTTCAGGACAGATTGGGAAATCCTGTCCTTCTGGAAGGTGTTTCTATCAAGGTAAGGATATAGGCTTTGTAGCACAGATAGTGTGCTATTTATTGTCCTTTCCCATAACTCAGCCCTGAAAATTAATCCATTTGTTAAATAGTTTTTTAGTCAAACTGCTGTTTAGTGTTTAGTTAATTGCAACCAAAAGGAAAGAAAAAAGGCAATCAATCTCTAAATGAAGTTCCAGTAGTGGCATGCTGATTGACATTTTGTAGTGCAAAGCACTGTTATACTGGAAATATTGATGTTTTAATCATATTTTAAATACTGCACAAAAAATAGCTCAAAAATACTCATTTCAGGTCATAATGTCACATCCCTAAACCAATCAAAACAGTAAATCAATTGAAGCTAAATATGCCTTTCCTTTGGATGATTAAGCGGCTGTTTGTGGGTTTGAAGCTTTTATCAATGGAAAACATGTTGCTGGAGAGGTAAAACATTATTATACTTTGCCCTTGATGTAGCTTCTTCAGTCTCAAGATCTAAAAGCATTTAATTAGTAATGAAGATGTGCAACACTAATCTTGGTTTCGCTCATGTTCTTTGTTGTTACCACTTACCAGGATTTCAATGTAGTAATATAATTTAAGAGAATATTGGTTAAGTTTTCCATCTATAGAGATAAAATGATATATTTTGGAACAATCTTTCATAGGTTAAAGAAAAGAGTGGTGAATCAAAAAAGAATAGGGAATAGCAAAAAGCTATCTGTCAGTGTGATGGAATTTATCTAGTGGACCAGAATGCACCAGTGTGTTGAATATCATGGTTTAGTGCCTACTTGAAAATTTTGCAATTGTCTAGTTACAGATTTGTTGCTGAATCTTTGTTGTGAAACTTTTTTTACTAGAACCTGGACCATACATTTTATACTATTCATCAGGTTTTGCCAGAAATTCAGGAATTACTGAAAGTTTGACATTTCATATCACAGTCCCATTTTTCCTTACACTTCACCAAAACCAAATAGTAGGTTCTGTGTTAGCATTTAGTTTCAGTGTGCCTAAACGCTAATTGAATTATTGTTTTGAAAAACATAGGCTTTAATGATGCCATTAAGGCTCGTTTGTGGGTTTTGCTTTGGAGTTTTCTTATGATATTTTTGTAGTAAGTATTGGAAAATAAGCTCCAAATTCTACAGTTGTGATCAAAATTACCTAGATCACCAAGCTGAGTTTTCAGAACTTCTGTATCACCTTTCATATGCTTATGTGTCACCATGGCAACAGGACAAAGCATTAAATGAAAACACGTTGTTAAAACACGATCTTAAAATAACATCTTCTTGTTTTGAAGCAAAGGTTCCATGTCTAGAGGAATGTAGTTACACAAGAGGCTTCAGGGAGTTTATGATTGTTTTCCTTTTAATTTCTTCTCTGTTGTTAGAAGAGAATTGTTTGTAATCATTCTGGTCACAAAGCAATGTAAACACAAACTGAGCCATGCCGTGATTGGTAGAAAGCCTAGTAACTGTCTCGGAGGATATATTTGCTCCTGCAGGACTTGGAAAGTTGACTTGAGTTGGCGCATGTTAGAGCTCATATTTTGAGCTATCTGCTGTATCTGTGCTGCTGTTACTCCTTTGGCTTGCAAAGACATTGTATTATCTTCTTCATGAAACAGAAGCTGAGCACCTGCTGCACACTCTGCTATTGTCCTTATTGCCTCAGGGACCCATGATGGCCCCTGAGTTTTCCAGGTGGAAGGAGGGGTCACCTCTGCATTTAAATGCTGGCAAAGAGACACAGATAGTCCTTGTGGTCCTAGTCCCTGCGAGTTCCTGTAGACTTACCACACACCTGACTGTTCAACAGTCATACCTTCTGCTTCAGAGCTGTGTTCTGCTGAGTTCTGAGCTTCACAGTGTCCTTGGGAGAGAAACATGTACAGGCTCATCTGAGCTGTAGCTGTTATAACACTCAGATAACAAAGCTGTATGATTAAATGAAGTTAAGAGGGTTCCATGCAATACCAGCTTAGTGACATAAAAGGAGAAAGGAGCTCCAAGGTGATATTAGCATCAGAATGACATACAAATATTTCATAACTGCTGCAATTAAAAAATATTTTTTTAAAGAAAAGGTTTCTGTTAAACAAGCAAAACCACACAAAGAGTAAGTTGCCTTCATTAATGTTGCTATCTGCTTTATTTTATCACTGCCTTACGTGATTAAGTTAAAACATCTAAATTCGATGTAAATTTCATTATCAAAAAAGCAAGTTTAATTTCCACTTTCACTCTAATCTGTTGTTATCCCTAGGTAGTATCATAGTGGAATACCTTTTAATTGTTTTATTCTTTTCTAAACACTCCCTTTGGTTTCAGAAACATTTCTTTTATTACAGATTATATATAAATTCCCAAGTCACAAAACCTAATGAGACCATGATCTTATTTTTTTTCAATATCACTGCACTTAATATTTTAGCCTTTCTTTGCATTTGCATTTTAAATAAAAATTTACAATATCTGAAGCCATGATGATGCTGGTAAAGGAAGATTTCTTGGAAACTGAGTTTTCCAACCAGACTGACAAGCAACGCAAGGTACAAGTAACAGTAAATGTGTCAAAACATCATACTATTCATATTTCCATATTAAAACCCACAAAAAGTGCTTTACATGAGCATGTCCTAATTTCTTCTCTGTTCTGTCTGCAAAGCATGCACAAAACTGCATCTGTTATAAGTTTCTAAAGTTATATTTAATTTTGAAATCATGTTCCTATTATTAAGCTGCTTTTATTCAGTACAGTTACTATTGGTTAGTAGAAATATTGTACTGATCAGCTAAAGATTTGATGCTATTTCTGCCATGTATAAGGAATAAATTAATAACCTCATACACGACTAATCCAGTAGTACAAAAGGAATTTTAAATGATAATACTATTTAATTTTTAATGTTAAGGGAAAATTCAACTAGAAAACATGAATTAAAACTGGGAAGCACTTAAGAATAGTTACTGTGTGAAGATAGAGATACCCCATCTCCATCTTCACATCTTTCCAGCTTCAGGTTCTAGAGGGAGCAGCACAAAGACATCCAATTTGGCTACAAACTTGTTAATATTACATTAACAACATAGTACGTTTTTCTGGCTGCAGGCTAGTTCTCTCTGCATATCCTTTGGGGTTGTGCATATGCATTGCATGTTTTATCCACAAGCATCTTAAGCATAAGAAGCTCACCATGAGCCAGCAGTGTGCTCTTGCAGCCCAGAAAGCCAATCGAATCCTGGGCTACATCCAAAGGAGTGTGGGCAGCAGGTCAAAAGAGGTGATTCTTCCCCTCTGCCCTTGTGAGACCCCACATGCGACACTGCATACGGTTCTGGTGTCCTCAACATAAGAAGGACATGGAACTGTTGGATCAAGTCCAGAGAAGGCCACGAAGTTGATAAGAGTACTGGAGCATCTCCCCTATGAAGACAGGATGAGGGAGTTGGGGCTGTTCAGCCTCGAGAAGAGAAAGTTGCATGGAGACCTCATAGCAACTTTTCAATATCTGAAGGGCCTACAAGGGAGCTGGAGAGGGGCTCTTCGTTAGGAGCTGCAGTGACAGGACAAGGGGCAATGGGTACGAGGAAAAGTCTAGGTTGGATGTGAGAAAAAGGTTTTTTACTATAAAGGTGGTGAGACACTGGCACAGGTTGCCCAGGGACGTGGTGGCTGCGCCAACCCTGGCAGTGTTCAAGGCCAGGCTGGATGAGGCCTTGAGCAGCCTGATCAAATGATGATGTGTCCCTGCCCGTGGCAGAGGGGGTTGGGACTAGATGATTTGTAAGGTCTATTCCAACCCCTGAATTCTAAGATTCTAGGATTCTATGATTCTATGACAACAGAGATGTGGTTGTAAATGAAAAATAATTGCTTATAGGATATGCAGAGGATACACAGATTCATGGTACACTAATAATAATTGGGGTCAAGACTCAGAATAGTCAAGAATATTTATTAAAATGTGCCCTTGTGACGCTCTAAGACTGACAAATGCAAGGCTACAGTAGATAGAATGACTGCAGCCTTATGCATATATGTCCTGGGAGATTATATCCTGGAATACATCATCTACCAGCCCAAAGTTTATTACTCACCCAGTGAGTCAACAACCTGGAATGAACAACCATTGTGATACTGTGGCAAAAATCTGGTCCCAAAATAAACAAATGAAGAAGTAGTGAAGAGAGAAAATTGTTTCACATTGTCAGGCAAGACTGACCCAAATTGGCAAAATGCCAATCTGAAGACCTGGGGAGAAAAAGCCAACCAAGAAAACAAAACAAAACAAAACTCCAACACACAACAAAACCAAAAGAGAAACCCAGCCCCAAGGCCAAACACATTGACCTCTGTCTGCAAACTGGTAGATTATTCCATGACATATGGTATCTTGTGCCTTTTTTTTGTATCTTGCTTGCATTATTATAGCTGTCAAATTGCTTTTTAATGTTATTACAGAATTAAACTAAGAAGCAAAGTCTGGAAATTAAATATGAAAAAAAAAAAAAAGACATGCAGTTTTGGCAGTGAAGTCTGGAACAGTTAGCCAGGGAAAATGATGAACTCCAGTTTGGCTGTCTGTTATAAAGCTTTGCTTTAGGAAAGAAGTCATTGAGTTAAATAAAGAGATAATTGGCTAAAATGCGATGTAATGTGTTATAGAGGAGATCATGCCAAATGACCTCTTGATCCTTTCCAACCTTTTAAGCTATGAATACTTGCAGTGACTCAACATGGTTATTTTTTGGGTATCCTAGGAACAGAAACTTGACTGATTAGTTCAGTACTCTCCACTTTTATCCAAGGAGTTACAAGGGACTTAGCTCCTCCTCATGGAGCTGTCATGGCATACAGATTCAGCATCGTCTTCCCTGGAGTGCCTTTCATGTTTTTTACTTTTCTCTTTATTTAGTGGATTTTCTATGGATATGTCTTTTGAGATACCATCTAATATTATACACATACATAGTTAGAGAGGTAAAATGGAAGTAAATTAATTCCACTGTAGTTATGCATCTGCCTTGGCAGTTCTGCTGTGTATTTAAAATGGAACTTTCATCCTAGAACACACTTGTGCCTCATCTCTTTGGCTTTGTGCACTGTTCATTCTGCAAACAGGTTCTCTGTTTCCCACAGATTAAAATTTCTGTTGTGCCTGAAGCGTCTCTGTTTCAGCTGTCTTCTTATTGAAAAATGCATTCAGGAAAGTGAATGATATTCTTAAGAATGTAAATAGAAACAAGCACTCTGGAGCACCCACAAACAGAATCCAGCTGTGGTTATATCACAGAAAAGCTCATTATCACCACTGGAAAACATTAACAAAAGGTTAGGTAGGAAAGGAAGTATTAATTCAACCCCTTTTACCTTCACTCACAGGAAATCCTTGCCTAAGAAATACATGTAAAACTCAAGAGGATATCTTAAAATACGTGATTCCAGGTTATTACTCTCCCACATATTTTGTGAAGTCCCTGGCACTTTTAGCTATTTGCAGCTCCTTTTTGTATTTTTTTTTCTTCTTAAATAAGATAAGGACATGAAACCACAAAATTCCCTTTTCCGTTTTTCATGTGAGACCTGGGATATAGGTAAAGGTCAGGGAAGTTGCACTTTTCAGGCAGTAGATTACATGTATTTGTTCAAACTTTCAAATATGGCTATATTCTGCTCTTATTCCATAATTAGAAAAATGAAGATGCTTGGGTAACTCTGGATGGCATGCTGTCCTTCAGGTGTGTCAGCCACACCACTCAGCTTGGTGTGATCTGCAAACTTGCTGAGGGTGCATTTGATCCCTTCATCTGTGCCATTAATGAAGATATTAAATAACACTGGTCCCAGTACAGACCTCTGAGGGAAACCAGTTGTCACTAATGTCCACCAGGACTCTGGGCCATTGACTGCTACCCTCTGGATGCAACCATCCAACCAACTTCTCATCCATGTAACAGTCCACCCATCAAAATTCATCTTTCCAGTTTAGAGGGAAGGATGTTGTGGGGGACAGTTTTACTATCTGTAGGAGTTATTGCTCTGTATGTCTAGTGTTACTCTCAGTAAGATATACTCAGAATTTAAATGGCTCTCTTAACTTAAGGTTTTCAAAACTGCCTGATTTTAATAACACAGTTTCTTCTCACCTTCTTTCATAATATAGTGTCCTGGTTGCTAAGCACATCTCCTGGAGAAATGTGTGGAGGATGTGAAATAGTTAGAGTAGCAATAGAGGTTATCAGTTTTTGTATCTGTTATATTAATATCTACTAAAAAAAAAAAAGGGAGTAAAGTGCCTCCCAGGAGAGAGGCAGAGATCATTTCTGCTTTTCACATTTCAAATAATATGAATAATATTCTCCCCAGGGAAGTGGCTGAGTCACCATCCCACAGAAGTGTTCAGAAAATGAGTAGATGCGGCACTCCACAATATGGTTTAGTGGGCATGATGGTATTCGGTTGAGGGTTGGACTGGAGGACCTTGAAGGTCTTTTCTGTATGGTTCTGTATTTGTGTAAGTCATACACACACACACACACTACAGCATTCAGTGTGCACTCTGCTTTGCTGTTTGGTTCTGTAAATTGGTGCTCTTTGCTGACAGCAGAGCAGAACACTGTGGGGAGAACAAGACAATCCCTTCTTGCTAAATTATTAGAGGGTGCAATGCTTCACTAGGGATAAAAGTCTTACAAGTTTTCTATTGCTGCATGTATTAAAATCAAAGTAGATTAGGACCCAAACAAAAACGAACCAGAGAAATCCCAACAATGTGTTACCAAGTGTAAGTGTGAAAGCCAGGAGCATGCTTGACAAATCACTGATGCGAATACTCTCACTAGTAGTGATTGTGTGGTGAAGCAATTAACTAGCATTAGGACAAACGATGGTTTAAAGTGGTGGTTTAAACTTGTGCAGGAAGTACCTATTCTGTTGTCAGGAAATCACTTAAACAGTAATGCTGCTTCCTTTTTCTGCTTCCTTGGGCCCTAACGGAAAAGAAGAGCTGCTGCTGCTGATTGCAACTCTTCTTGTGCTACAGCTCATACACTACACAAAGGAATTGAAAGGGATAGTTTTCAAAACACTGACGAAACTGGACGATTTATCTAATTGAAGGTGTGCTTTTAAATAACATCCTATATATAAACCTTCCCAACATACAAAATTAATTTCATTGCAGAGATTCAATGGCTATACTAAAGGATATTGAAACAGATATATAACGGACTCCTTGTGCCAAAAGGAGAAGCTTCACACACTTCATACTTTACAGGGCATGTAGGAACAGGACACAGGAACAGTCAGGACAGCCCTGGAAATCTTTCTTCCTCTTTTGAGGAATGATATTATTCAACTGCATCAGATGATATTTTATACACGTTGGGCCATCGTACTATAGAAAATATTTACTGTCAAATAATTATTGTTAGAAGGGATTGTTTTCTTCCAGCTCCTCTGGTGGATTTCTAAGATTTTATTATAATAAAGCATCATTTCTACACACAGTGGTGTTCCCATGGCTTTTGCACTGATGGAAAAAGCAATAGAGTCAGTAAGAAGGCAATTTTCATCTATTGGCCATCAGCTTGAACTTGGTAAAGACTGGAATTCTGCTACCAAGGAGATATTGGGTATCACGTTTTTCTAACATACATTATCATTCTACATAAAATATTTATCACATAATTCTTGAGAATAATAGCAGAGTTAGCTTTCCTTGTAGTTTTACATACAATGTTTAAATTGAGGACATTTGACCACATATTATTACTAAATAATACTTTGCATAGTCACAGACTTAAAGGTATGGAAACAAAGGGTCTTACAGTTAGTAAGTCTTGATTTTACATACATATAGTAATCTACTTACCTGTAACAGCTAAAAATATCTCAATAATTCATTTTTTACATTAATCTCTGGTTCATTGCACATTATAAAGTGCTTTTATAATATCTTAATTTTTATTTCTGCTGAAATCTACTTTTTCAATGGCACAGTAAGGAAAGCATAGTGTAGCCACTCAGTTATATATGGCAGGAGAGGAGGTTTTGACAGATACAAGAATGTAATTAACAAAGAACTAATAAATATGGTCATGACATATCCATGTTTTCAATTGGATGGTTTTGTAATTCCCACTTTCTTGAAATGCAAACAGCAGAACAGTTACTTGTCTCCTGCACTGCTTTTCTTATTGATCATGGGTCAGTTGGTGAATATGTAGGTCAGTTTTGCTAGGAAGAATGAGTTCTCTCCTATTTTTCATGCTGTTATCGTGTATTCTCATTTTATGCTGATGGAAAACTGACTCATTTTATTTCATACCAGACCAAGCACTGAAGCCTAACAACAAAACCAGGCTAAAAGTGATTTATTTAATTTAATGGGATTTTCATAGGTGTTTAATGAAGAGATGACCTCTCGTAAATTAAGGAGCTGCACAGAACACTTCAGTACTTTGTGATCTGAGGAAACATACTTGGAGACGGCACAATGGCTAGCACTGGGGTGGGATCAAGTGTGTACAGAACATATCTACACTTGTTTGTCCATCCTTTGAAAATCTTCAGAAGCAGGAGATTGCACAGCACCATAGGTAATGTGTCATACTACCCTTGCAAATGAAGAATGTTCCCTAGCAGTAATAAAGAAGTGTTCTAAGAGGTTACTAAGGAATACTGTGGAATCTCTTTCAGAGACGTTTTCATGAGAATTTAAGCAAACATCTGCTAAGGATGGAGTAGATACACTTGATGTTGTAGAGGAAGTTGCCAAGAGGGATATCTTGAGGTTCTTCTCTTTCTAAGGTGCTCTGTGTCCTTGTTCTCATATGTGTAAGACACTGGGTCTTCATAGTAAAAATACAGAGGAAATGTTTTTACTACACATTTTATTTGGGAAGAGCCAGGATACAGGTTTTTTAAGAACTAGAAAGATTCCTTAATATAGGCAATGACAAACTAGCTTCTAAATTTGCTGTTTAGTGTTTATGGTCAACATTACTAGAGTTACCTTAGAAAGTCAGTGCTGGCAAAAATACAAAGAATTTCTTTTTTCCCTTCATTACAGCAGTCACTGTTGCAATAATACATCCATACATATGAATGTATGGAAGGTATACATTCATGCTAAAGTCTAAGTTTGGTTTGAGTGATGTGTGTTCTGTAAGGACCTGTTTCTGAGAGACAATACATTAACACTCTGCAAAGGCAGTAGAATAAGCAAATAGGGTGTGGTATATTTGCTTTTTCTTACAATACTTTTTTTTTTCCTCCTGCATGTTACATAAGAAAAGGCTGTGCTTGCCAATTACTTTAGCATGCAAAATACTATGAAGTTGAAAACAGTTTTTTTCTAGTGAGAAGCCCTACTAATGCCACAGCACAACCTCATCCTGATGTGTCTATGTGCATCTTTCTTGTGTGTTTCTCCAAAACCTCCTATGAAGACAGGCTGAGAGAGCTGGGGTTATTTGGTTTAGAGAGGAGAAGACTCCAGGGAGACCTTATAGCAGTCTTTGCGTACCTAAAGGGGTATTACAAAAAAGAGGGAGAGTGACTTTTACATGGGCAGATGGTGATAGGACAAGGAGGAATGCTTTTAAATTAAAGTAATTAGGTGTGAGGAAGCAATTCACCATGAGCTGCAGTGTGCTCTTGCAGCCCAGAGAGCCAACTGAATCCTGTGCTGCATCACAAGGAGTATGACCAGCAGGTCGAAGGAGGTGATTCTCCCCCTTTATTCTGCTCTTGTGAGATCCCACCGGGAATACTGTGTGTGATTCTGGTGCCCTCAATGTGAGAAGGGCATGGAACTGTTGGAGCAAGTCCAGAGGAGGCCAAGAGGCTGATAAGAGGACTGGAGCATCTCCCCTATGCAGACAGGCTGAGGAAGTTGGGGCTGTTCAGCCTGGAGAAGGGAAGGTTGCATGGAGACCTCATAGCAGCCTTCCAGTAGCTAAAGGGGCTACAGGGGAGCTGGAGAGGAACTCTTTGTTAGGAGCTGCAGTGATAGGAAAAGGGGAAATGGATATGAATTGAAGGAGGGGAAATTTAGGCTAGATATTAGGAAAAAGTGTTTTTCCTGTGAGGGTGGTGAGACACCAGAACAGGTCACCCAGAGAGATGCCCCAACCCTGGCAGTGTTCAAGGCCAGGCTGGATGAGGCCTTGAGCAACCTGATCTAGTGGGAGGCATCCTTGCCCATGGCAGGGGAGTTGGGACTAGATGATCTGTAAGGTCCATTCCAACTCCTGAAAGTCTATGAGTCTATGTCAACTCAAAAATGAGAAAGAGGATCCTCATGCTCAAGGCCAGGCTGGATGAACCTCTGAGCAAGTCTAGTGCAGATGTCCCTGCCCATGGCAAGGGGGCTGAAACTAGACGATCTTTACAGTCCCAATCCTAAACCCCTTTGTGAATCCACGATTCTTTGCGCCGGCACATCCACCACACTCCTCTCCCTCGGCCAACCGCCGCCAGAAACGCCTCGCAGCCCGAACGCG
>NW_008677920.1:0-5904 GCF_000695815.1 Acanthisitta chloris | reverse complement strand
TATACACTTTATTTTGAATGGACCTTTGGGATTTTCTAACTACTTTTCTAGCATCAACCTATTTCTGAATGCCCAAAGGGAAAATAAAATAATTATCATAAGGACCCTTTACTCACTATACACTACCAGGCATCCTCTTGGTTGGCTCACCATAAATGCAGTGCTTTCTGAAGGATTTTTAAGTTCTTCAATTGATATATAGGAACAGAATTCTTCTGTGCTAAACTTCTCTAGACAAGAGTATGTTCTTCACCGTTTGCAGAGATAAAGAGTATGTTCTTCACCGTTTGAAGAGATAGGTTTTTTTTTTATTTCCCAGTTTCTGACTTCTAGAACTTCACTGACTAAACTCTTATTACTGCAGAATGTTATAAAATATTAAAAAAAGCAGAATGTCTCACAAGAATCACCACAGAAGTCTTAAGTGTGTTCAGATATAATCAGATATAATCCTATCTGTCAGATGGGACATTCCTGCATGAACTTCTTTGATGTGGGTCATTGAGTCGCAGAACAGCTTGGGTTGGAAGGGGCCTTAAAGATCACCCTGTTCTAACCTGCCTGCCCTGGGCAGCGAACCTTCCACTAGAGCAGGTTACTACACAACATCTCTGGCCAACTTGTTCCAGTGCCTCAAAATCCTCACAGTAAAGAATTTCTTCCTAATATCTAGTGTAGGCCTGCCTTCCTTCAGCTTAAGGCCATTTCCTCTTGTCCCATCACTACATGAGCTTTTGAAAAGTGCCTCTCAGTTACAGGAAAGTGCTGTAAGGGGCCCCCAAAGTGTTCTCCAAGCTGAACAGCCCCAATTCTCTCAGCCTGTCTTCATAGGAGTGATGTTCCTTCCCATAGACTGCAGTTCTTCACAAACTGTTCCCTTGTGGTTCCCTCCCATGGGCTGCAGTCTTTCAGGAATGGGCTACTCTATTATGGATCTTGCCAGCAAACCTGCTCCAGCGTGGGCTTCCTACAGAGTCATGGCCTCCTCTGGGGACGTCTACCTGCTGCAGCATACACTCATCCACAGGTCACGGTCCTCTCAACTCCAGTTCACACTGGAGTTACAGCCTGTTAGTATGGCAGCACAGAAACAGCAATGATGCTGTGGCCATCTGCCAGCCCGGGCGTATCACCATGGCTGTTATCCCAGGCACAGCAGAGTGAGGTGATTGGCAGCACAGCACTACAGCAAGTGGTGAAAGCAAAAAGCAGCCAGTAATGAGCTCTAGCCTTGCCTCTAGTGAGGCAAGCACAGGAGCCTGCTGATTAACAGCTATACAGCACTACCAGCTATCAACTCAGTCTAGCACATTCCAATAAAATCTGATATCTTGAACCCTTTGAGCCCCACATTGGGCCCCAAAAGCAATATTGTGGCTTAACCCCAGCTGGCAACTGAGCACCATGCAGTTGCTTGTTCACTCCCCAACCAGCATGGTAAAGGAGAGAATCAGAATAAAAACGAAAAAAAACCCTAATGGGTAGAGATAAGGCAGTTATATATGTAAAGCAAAAGCTGTGCATGCAAGCGAAGTGAAAAAAGGAATTAATTCACTACTTCCCATGAGCAGGCAAGTGTTGAGCTACCTCTGAGAAAGTGGGGCTCCAGCACACAGAATGATTGCTTGGGAAGAAAAACACCATCGCACTGAGCATGCACCCTTACTTCTTTCACCTGCTTTTTGTGGTGAGCATGATGCCATATGGCATGGAATAACCCCTGGGTCAGTTGAGGTCAGTTGTCCTGGCTGTATCCCCTCCCATCCTCTTGTGCACTCCCAGCTTCCTCATTGGTGGGGTGGGTGAGAAGCAGAAAAGGCCTTGATATTGTAAGCACTGCTTAGCAATGATGAAAACTCCTCAATATTATCATCACTACTTTCAGCACAAATCCAAACAGGCCTGTACAAGCTACTGTGAAGATAAGCACCCCAGTCAAAACCAGAACATCATTGGAAAAGATGACTACAGAATTATTTTTTCCTACGTAGGATCTTTTACCTCAGGAATATCGATGATGTTAATACTAGGTAATTAAGATCCAAGTTCACTCTGATAAAAATCATGTGTATTCTTATAAATTCTTAGAGCATAAGATTCTGGACACTAGTTAATGTGATTGTTACCTTAAAGTGGATGGGTTGTTCCTTTGTTGGAAGTTACCTCCTCTTCAGTCTGTTTGGCCGCTAGGACACTTCGTACAAGTGTGTTCCCAACATACTTTAGACAAAATGTGTTTAGACCTAATCAGCTTAGTCTGGATGATTTGACATGAATTGGTATGCAAAGTGTGGAGCACTGACAAATATTCACTGGATACTGTCTTCAACTTTTTAATTTTTCAAAAAAATAATGGGATCTACATTTCAAAACTATTACTACACTTACTCTTGGTTCAGCAAGTCAGAATATTATGTTTCTGTAGTTTCAGGAACAAGAAGATGACAAAACACAGGTACTTCACTAGAATATTTTTTGTGCAATCAAATGTTCATTTAATATTGGTCCTGCTTAAGTTTTGACATTACAAAATCTTATTCAAAATTATTTGCCTGAGCTATTTACTCATTGTGCTTATTTTACAGCATAAGGAAATCAGATTATGAATAATTCTGGTTGTCCTAGGTGCCACTGAGGACATCAGTGCAAAGTAGACAGTGAAGAGAATGATCAAACAGTGGGAGACTTAGTTTGGAATTAGAGATAAAACCAACTTAGTGCAAAAATGACAGGACTTCATTTGTTTGAAAGAATATCAGCTGGGAGCACACCAACATTTTGGAAAATGAATATACAGTGCAGGAATCTTAAACCCAGTTGCATTCCTAAATATTGTATCATGCTTCCCTCATGTGAACACTGTTGTATAAGAATTAATTATTCCATAGAGAAATATATAAAAGGAGTTGAAGAGGAACATGCTTATTTGCTAACCAGTAATAGCAATTATCAGAAGACCAATGCAGTGCATCTTTCTCCATTATGCTTGACTGAAATTTGGGCAACCAAATCAAAATTAAATCACAGAGTGGTCATCCAGGTACAATTCAAGTGCCTATATCAATCCCTTCTGACAATCTGAAATCACAAAATATTTTCACATATTAATCTAACAAAGCTTGTGGGGCTTAAATATAACAAATGATACAAGCTGTGTTTTTCTCCAACTCTGATCATCCTTTAAAAAAAAAAGAGTGCTGCAACACATATAGACTTTCCCATCATGGAACAGGTGATCTTTTATAGAAAAATCACAGAAAGAATTATGCACAGTAAAGTATATTCCTTGCTTTAAAAGTATATCTCCTACACTTTACAGAGATAATATAGTAGCTAGGTAGTAGTTAGGGACTTAGAACTGAACTACGCACGAGGATACAGATTGGCTGACATCTTTGTGCAGTGATATGCATGATTTTATAAACTCCATGTGTCACTAATGTTGGAAAAAATAAGGAATACTTCATAATATTTCAGCCAACTGCACTAGTGGGTTGACATATACATTTTTAAGGCAGGGAAAAGAAAAGCTGTCTTTTGCCTAGATTAGTAGTTTAAGGACTTGGCTACAGGCTCAATTTACATCCCATTAGCTCTCTATAAGAAGCTGTAAGATTTGTAGCTAATGAACTATTTCCTTGACAAGAACACCTTCTAATTTTGTCAAGGAATACCTTCAGAATAAGATGTCAGCTCTGTTTCACAAACAAAAGTATATATGACATTTTTAGCTCCATTTTATGATGGTCTTGTGGCTCTGACAGGTTCTACTAGAACTGCTATTTTGGTGATAGTTTCTGGATTCCAGTCATGAACCAGATTGTAGTGTGAACTAATCAGATGTAGTGGATGTTATAGAAACTTAAAACCCATTTTCAATCTCAGTCCATAGGATTTCAGAGGCTGTCTTAATCTTGAAAGGATTCACAGAGCTGCATAGCAATCTCTATTCAGGCACATTTTCTCTCTGTAGTGTGTCTATTTGAATAATGTAGCCAAAGTGCTATTTCTATTCAGCTACCTTCCCAAGAAAAAGAATAAACAGTGAGTAGACTGAGGTAACAATCTTCAAACAAAAAACTGAATCTTGGAATTCCATCTGCCACAGTGAAAACCGACCACTGTGCTACTAGAAAACTGAATAGTTCATGGCCAATTTATAAGTCAAACAGCTCAGAAACTACAGTGAAAAAAGAAACAGAAAAAAGCCACTCACAACAAAAAACCCAAACAAACCCCCTAAAACCAAAACAAAATAGAAATCCCCCAAACAAACAAACAAATCTAATGTACAAAACCAAAGGAAACAAACAAAAAATCCCTAAACCCAAATCCATTCTATTATTAACAGTTCATTCCCTATTTCAATGAAGTCAGTGTAATTCTTGCAAAGTGTAAGCTGAGTATATTAGCTTAAGCATTGACAAGATTGTGGAACTAATTCAATGTAAGTTTCATTTACTTTTATATGTTAAAACATATAGTGTATAAACCTAAAAAGGAAGAGCTTATCTTCAGATTCTAGGTTGCATATTAGTTTTCCCACTGTGAAATAGTATGTGTTTGCTTTTCAGAATTAACTGGTTTTGTCTAGAACTCACCCCAAAAAAACTTAGTGCATGATCCTCATGACAGAACTTTTACAGTGATTCTCTGCTTTCTTTCCAATGTATTTAACAGCACAATCTTCAATGATTTTGACATGGGCCTGAATAGGCCTTTTCAATTTATATAGATCACCAAGTTCAAAAATTAATTTTAGACTATTTTTCCCCCCAGTTATATGAACAGCATTTCAGATCAGTATTTGTCATCCACTTTCTATGCTTGTAACTAAAAGGAGTAGCAAAAATACAGGTTTAATATTATAGTAATATAATTAAGATTCCCCCCTTCCAGTTCAATGTTATTAAAAGAAACACTGGGGATTTTAATGCCAGAAGAAACTTTATGTACTGGGTACTACCTGTTAGTATGTATGTCCAGTACATTTCTGTAGTAGGTAGCAAAATTAACACACAAAGTAGGCTGTCTACCTTGGGGAAAACTAAAGTTATATAATTTTTTTTTGAAAAAAAATTTTTCTGTGCTTTTCAGTGGGTTGACAAGTGTAGGCCTTCTTTGCGCAGATCTGCTTCTTAAGTAACTCAGAAAATTAATTTTAGTAAAGAATTAATTTTACACATTTTGCTCATCTTGTGAAAGTTTTCACTTGCTTGTGAAAGTAATCTTAGTCCTGCAACTTCACCTAAAATTCAAAAAGACTCAGAAAAACATAACATGATTTTAAAACTCACGAGTATACCAAATTTAAATACTTAATTTGGTCATTTTCTCTCCTTCACAAATAAAATAAGTTTAAAGTCCATCTTCCAAAGAAGAAACATGGTTAAAAAAGCAATTGTCCATTTTTATTTTGTTTACATTGCACTGAAAATTTACATCATACTTTTACAAATCCTTTTTCATAAAAATATACTTCTTTACAAAAGTGTATGCATTAATATAAGAGGAGTAGCCAGTTGCAGAAGAAACATTTTAAACGACCTCAAATGTATTAACCTTAACATTAATGAATGAATCATAGTTATTGCAGTCATTTGAATAAACAAGAATAAATAACAACCAATGGTATAAAATATAAAACAGCATCCTTTTAGTAGAATACAGTTTGACAGAGTTGTATGAATATTCAAAACAAAGTGTTGTAAAATGGTTTATAAGAAATTCATCAAACATTATAGAAATCCAAGCAGCAATCCTGGGTACAATGATTTTTGGTAGGCACTCTCTATTACGGTAATAAAAAGTTTAGATTTTCACAGAATTATTAATGTCTGAAAGGGACAATAACAGATAATTCACACTGGCTAACACACAGCATTTGTGAGTCATGCTATGAAT
>NW_008677919.1:30713-39829 GCF_000695815.1 Acanthisitta chloris | reverse complement strand
ATGGGGTTGGATCCTCCGCGGTGTGTCCCCCCGGCCTGCAGCCTGCCCCGGCCTGGCCGAGCCTCGCAGGATGTTGGCTTCTTTGTATGTGGCTTTCCTCTCTCCAGAGGCATTGGGAAGTGTTTATTTGGGCAGAGGGACTGTGCTGGGCCTGATGTTTAAGACGGCTTTCTTCCTTCAGCGAAATCGGGTGAATGTGAGAAGCAGGAAAAGTGCCCTCCCCCTCCTGCCCCCAGCAGATAGGAGCTGACTTGAGCTGTGCCCGAGGTCTGCAGATGAGGAGCAGCTCTGCCGTGGAGGTTCCTGTCCCTGGCTGGCAGGAGGGAGCTGAGCAAGGAGCTCAGCTCTCAGGGGGCAAACAGCAGAAAGCTGTGGGGATGGTCAGGAATGTGTCTTTTCTTCTTGTGCTCTGGGCAACGTGAAGACTTGCCCTGTCTTGGAAGTTAAAACCCAAAGCTTGACAAACCCCTTTCAAGTTGCCATGATGTTAGGCCATTCCAAACAAGCTCGAGGTAACCAGGACCCAGGTGTGTGAAGCCTTTGGAAAAAGCCTTGTTGAGTAATCCATGTGTTTTTCCCTCTGTACAACAAGTGGTTGGAGATCTGGAAGCACATTCTGAGCAGTGTGTGAGCTCACCTGCCGGCTGGGCAGTCCTGCCAGCCCTGCCACACGCCTCATCTCCCCACACAGCACAGAGGGCTAAAAATTGGGCCTTATGTAACATATTGGAGTAAACCTTTGGTGTTTGCCAGTGTGTCTGACAAAGAATTGATGCGAATTAGGGCAGGAGGCCTCCACGGGGAGCCTTCACCGTGGCAGGGTAGGCTTGGCTGCAGTGAACTTGCCAAAGGTTTGTTTGGTTTGTTTTAATTTGGTGTGTTGCAGCTGGGAAGGTTGTTTGGTCGGTATTGTGTTGCGCCTGAGCACCTTTGGGGCTCTGGGTGGGTTGTGGTTCTGTGGTGCAGAGTGGCCTGACCACGGTGTGCTCAGGTCTGTGGGGGTATATGAAGCTTGGGGAGCCCCCAGGCCTGGGGGGTGTCTCAGCCTGTAGAGGTGACTACCCTCCTGTGCCAGCAGGCCTCGGGGTTTGATCTCTTTGTTAGCTGACATATCCGTGAGGTCTTATAAATCACTTCTAAATCACTTGTGAATCAGCCACTGGTGTAGTTCCAGTGCACAAGCAGCCACCACCCTGCTGTGCTCCTGTGCCCGCGGTGCAGTTGGTGATGGTTTGCAGGGCACATTGCTTCTGCCCAGCACCTTCTCCAGGCTCAGTGACTGAGCTCTGTGCTCTGCCCTTGCAGCCTGGTGTGTGCTGTGTGCTCGTGTTGCAGCACTGTTGGAGGAGCGAGTGGAGAGGAGGAAATTGTCTCTGGCAGCTCAGCAGGTCCCTGGGCTGTGCTCTGTGCCGGTGTGGTTCCCTCGTTTGGTATTCCGTGTCCAAGCTCCTGTGCAGCCTGGGTGTTGTCAAAACTGTTAATACAGGAGTGACTCAGCGGATCAATGGGAATGACATGAGGGTTGTGCTCATGGACAATCGGTATTTCGCCCCCCCTCCAGCCCCACTGGGCTGAGGAGATGATGTCCGTGAGCAACTGCCAATAAACATCTTCGCTGGACTCGGGCCTGACTGAGCTCTGTGGCTATCTCCCCCCCACACACACACCCTCCACATGGTTTACCTAGCTGGGATGAGCTGTGCTTGACCTGGTCCAGGTGTGTGCCCAGCCTCAGTCCAGGGACACTGCTAGAAAGGGCCAGTCCATGTATGAACCAGTCTGGGTAGGAAGCTGTTTGTCTCTGCTTTAGGACAGGAACTGGAGCTCTAAAGGCTTATCTGAGGGGGTGAAGGAGCCTTGGGTGAGCAGCAGCTCCTGATGTGCAGTTCTGGGGGTGTTGCAGGAGTGGTGCAGCCCCCAGGGCTGGGGAAGAGCAGCTTCCCTCTCTCAGCAGTGTGGGCACTGGTACCAGCACACAGTGGCCTGGTGTGCCATGCACTGCTTCTGTGGCTTCAGCTGCAGTTTGAGGAGTCAAACTCTCTTCACTTGCAGTGCTGCTGAGAAGGGACAGACTAGTGCTAGCACAGGAGCTTCCTTCGTGTGCTTGTGGGAGCAGCTCTGCCCACAGCCCTGTAATTGGGCTCTGACTGGGCAGACGTGGCTTGTCCTCGGCACAGTGAGAAGCTGTGAACCTGAGCCTCCTCCTCAGCCTGGACATGGCACAGCTTGGAGTCTGCTTCAGTCTGGCTGTACCCTGTGAGCTGGGAGGGGGAGGAGGGAGAGCAGATCTCAGCAGCTCTGGGATTCCACTGGAGAGCAAGTTACCTTCCTGTTAGAAAAGCTGTGTGCTCATGAATAGTTCTGGGTTTTCATTAGAGTGGCTGTCTGTACTCCTGCTGGCAGTCTCTGCCTGCAGCAGGTCCATCACTGTAGGGAAGCAGCAGGTTTGGTTGTAGGGAAGGTGTTAAGGTGACTTTCTGCTGGGGCAGCTGAAGGCAGGTCATCATGGCTCTTCATCGGGCTCCCAGCTCCAGTTGCCCTCCATCTCCAGGGAAGTTCTAAATCCCTGCTCAGGCTTCAGCCTCACAGCCCTTCCTGTGGGCAGCCCCTCCCTGGCATGGTACGTTGATGCATTATTGCAAATAACTGGCTTTAAAAAAAGCAGTACATACATCAGGAAATGTAGTGTCAGGACAAGGTGAAATTGATTCAAACTGACAGAGGATAGGTTTGAATTAGATGTTAGGAGGAAATTCTTCCCTGTGAGATGCTGAGGCACTGGCACAGGTTGCCCAGAGAAGCTGTGTCTGCCCCATCCCTGGGAGTGTTGCAGGCCAGGTTGGATGGGGCTTGGAGCAGCCTGGGCTGGTGGGATGTGTCCCTGCCCATGGCAGGGAGTGGAATGAGATGAGCTTTAAGGTCCTTCCAGCCCAAACCAATCTGGGATTCCATGTATGGAGCAAGACCTATGCCTTGTTCACACTGCACTGTCAGTGCTGGGATGAGGCACAGGCCTGCCCTGGGCCTGCAGTGCTCAGAGCTGTGATCCCCTTGTTCACAGGGCCCCCCAGCCCTGGGCTGTGGCAGGAGGGAGGGTGGTGCAGTGTGTGTAAAACCACAGGACGTCTGTCTGCCTTCCGCTCGCTGTGCTGGGAGCGTTGCAGCGCATCAGCACCTGCGGTTGGCGCCGTGTGGTTTAGGAAACGGCTCTTCAGGTAAGCTGAAACTTGTAGGTAAGGCTTTGCACCATGCTTTAAAATGCTGATGGAGCAGGAAAAAAGTGCTACATGGAGCAAGTTCATTATTTCTTTAACGGCCCATAGTAAGGAGAGTTTGCTCCTGGAGTAGAGGAATTCAGGTAGTTCTATAAAGACTTTAAATTGGTTTCTTTGGTTCCAGAAAGACGATGGACAAAAGTTTGCCGTGTGTCCTGGAAGATTCCCCTGTGCCTGTGTAGTCTGTGTTCTGCTGGGAGGTTGGTGGCAGTGGCATTTTCAAGCAGTGCCCTGCTGGCACCTGCCTGCTCTGCTGCATCAGGCCCTGTCGCTGGAAATGTCACAGCAGAAACATCCTCGCTCATGGGAAACACAGGTCTGTGTCCTGAGGATGGTTCTCCAGTGACACTGAAACCAAGGCTCTCCCACTCTCGTCTGCACAAGTCTTGCAGTGAGATGGGGTTGTGAGGGATGCCCAGGATCCTGTCTGGCAAGGTCCAGAGGAGCTGACCTCGGGCTGGGAAAGGGTTCTCTGTGCCGCAGGCTGAGATCTCAGCTTCCTGCCCAGTGTCAGCTGTGGGGCAGCAGAACACAGCCCCACTGCTGTCTGGGGGAACAGTGCTCTGAAAGAGACCCAGAAGTGCTGCAGGTTGTTTAAGTGTCTGCAGGGCAGAGATGTCAGTAAGTTGGATGCGAGAGCAGGATTTGGGATGAGCTGAGACACTGTTGCCTTGGAAATAAGGTGTTCATTGGGCCAGCAGGGTGTTACTGAAGGTCTGGAGGAAAGCAGTGTTAATTTTTGAATCATTCATTTTTACATGTCCACCAAGCAAAGTGTGTCCTGTGGCCCTTTGTTATTTAATGTTATGTAATGTTTCTAATGAGGCAGCCCTGGCCTTTGCTTCCCAGTGGTGAATGAGACAGTTGGCAGGTGATGCAGAGGCTTTGTCAGCCTGAGAGCAATGTCCTTAAGTTAATAAACAGGGGTTAAGGTTCGTCTTGAATTTGGGCTTTGTGAGGCTTTCCTTTGGCAGAGCTTTGCAGCTCCTGTGGCAGCTGAGCACAGTAGCGCAGTGCTGTGAGGGGTTTGGGGGTACCCTGAGAGCACAGCCACGTCTTGGGGGGTTCATCCCCCTTCCCCGGCTGGGGGCTGGAAAGCCTTGCTCAGGGGCTGAACGATGGGCTCAGCCAGGTCAGCGGAAATCCAGTTTAACCCAGAACAGAGCTGGGTTTGTGCTGCAGGAGCTCCATTCCTGCAGACTCTGCCCTTGTCCCCTGTTTTCAGGTAGAAAATCGCTCTGCCTTTGAGCTAGCACTGAGGTATAAACAACAAAGCAAGAAACCCTCTTTCTTTTCCTTTTTTTAGAAGGGCCTGTTGGCAGTGATGAAGTTTGTGCTCTCTGCCTGGTTTCCCTGGTTTGAGGCGGGGAGAAGCTGGTCGTTTCCAGTACCTTCTGTGCCTTGTGTGTGGGCGAGGGGCAAGCCAAGGCTCTCCTGGAATCCCCCCGCCCCCAACTGTGCCGAATTCTCTCATCCCGAAGGCAGTGCTGGTTTGAATGGAAGTCTAGCTTGGTGTTCCCAAGTACATATTAAGGAGAGGGCTCGGAGCGGGCGCTGGGAGTGGAGGTACAGTCCGTGTGCTGGAAGGGGTTGCTGGCAGCTCTGGGGGTGCAGGGGTCAGCGTGCTGTAGGATGAGGCACTGGAAGTGCTGGTGTCGGCAGGCACAGGCTAGGCCCTGCCGAGAGCCTTGGGAATTCCTGCACAAGCTTGCTGGAGCTTGTAGCTCTGCTGCTCCACGGCTGGGGAAGGAATGGGAAGTGCTTGGAGCTTTAACGTTTCCTCCAGGGTAACTTGCAGCTGATTTTAAGCTCATGCTGTTTTCATAGGGGTGTCTTCCCCATCAGGGTATCTCACTAAGAGATTTTCAGAGCCCCCAGCAGATTCCCCAGCCTGAAGTGCCATGGAAAGTGTCTTCCAGCACAGCAGAGGATCACAGCTCTCCATCTCATGTGACAGCAGGGGATGTTGCCAGGGAGCAGCTCTCCACTGCTCAGTCCCCCTCCTGCCTCCCAGGCCTGCTGCTCAGAGCAGGGGGAGCAGAGCATGGTGCTCCTGGTCTTACCGGGTCTGCAGGCATCACGTTCAGGGGAGCGAAAGGGAAGCTCAGTTAACACACCCTGTGCTGAGTTTAGCTGGATATAGCACAGCCACTGTGGCTGTGAGTTACTGTGCAGCACGGCTGTGCGTGTTGCTAGAACCTCTCTTAAAACTCTCTGGGTAACTCTGTTGTGGTGTTTTGCCATGGAGAAGCATTGGGCAGACCCCTTGTGTTGGAGCAGACTGTGTTTTGGGGTGGTTTTGGCAGGGGCTCCTTAGCCACAGCCCTGACTTCAGCGGGAGGGGACGGAGCAGCCCGGTGTGCTGCCGTGCTCAGATCAGCAGTGGCAGGGCATCGCAGGGCTGCTCCGGGGTGAGGCAAGGCCATCCCTGCAGGGCTCTGCCTGCAGAGTCACCACGGCAGCTCTGCTCCCTGATCCACGTGGAAGATGCCCACGGCATCCCAGAGCCCAGGTGCTGCCATGCTCCAGGGGTACTGACCTCACTGCAGATTCCTTTTTCCTCCTCACCCTTTCCTCTCCCTTTGCTGTGCTGACATCTCTGTGACTGCTTGGGCTGCTGCTTGGTGGGATGTTTTCTTGCAAGAGCTAGCACATCCATTGGGAGCTGGGCTGCCTGCAGAATAGGAACAGCCTGGAGCATCTTCTGCACAGGAGAGGTTGGTTTACTGGGCATGGCTGGATGGAGAGGAGAGCACCTTTGGGAATGGTGGTGGCACAGCCAGAGCAAAGGGGACTGTGTGTGCAAATGCCCTAGATGGTACCCATGGCTCCCAGCAGGCTTCCTCTGGTGTCTCTCTAAAGATACAGAAGTGCAGACCTGGAAACAAGACTTGGAATAATCCTGTGCACGGCACAGAGGATGCACTGCAGCGGACTTGGCTCAGTGACAGCACACACCTGAGGTGTGATAAAGCGTGAGCAGGGGACAGTTCCACTGCTGGTTTTGGTTCTGGCAGGGGACTTGTAGAACCTGAAATCTGATTTCACCTGAGAGAAGAGTGTAACTCTGGGTTCTTTGCATCTGTTTTTGTTCAGAGGCAGAAATCAAAGTCCAGAGTGGTGCTTCTCCAGCCAGAATCATTGAAAGGCACTTGCTGTTGTTTTAGGGCCAATATTTAACTTGTGCCTGCCATGAGGAATGCCTGTTAGACTCCAAATATTTGCCTTAAGGAAGAAGTTTGAGAGAAGAATGTCCACTGCTGGCAGGGAAGCAGGGGGGATTCAGGAAACGAGTTTAAGTCTCCGTATGTCGAGGTCAGTGTGGAGCAGCTCGAGTTCCCCCTGGCATGGCCCTGGCAGGTTCCAGGCTGCTGTGGCTGAGCCAGGAGGAAATGTTTATGTGCTCTGGTGCTGGAGCTCAGGGTGTGTCTGCTCCCACAGCCCCAGTGCGGGGCTGCCAAGAGGATTTAAAGACATAGGGTTGGAGCAGCTCTTAGGCTGAGGCTGGTGCGGGCAGCCAGGCTGAACTTCCCGATAAAAGCAGCTTATCGGAAAAATGCTCTGCTGCTTTTGTTTTCGCTGTGCTCTGTCGTGAGGGTTCATCAGCTGTGAAATCCTCTGCAGTGGATCCTGCTAATGGCAGGATTTCCCATTCCCTGGACCTGCTTGATGACCTGCCCATGGCTTCTCCTGTCCTCTTTCACCATTCAGTGTGATCCTTTGCCTTTCTGTCTGATCCTTCTCCCAAACAGCCATTGCACAGCCTCTGACGAGCCTGTCGGGGCGTTTGCTGCTGCTGGGCAGGGTTGAATTTGTCCCAGGGTTCTGGGAGAGTGGCTGAACAGGGCTGTGAGCTGGAATGCTGGTGGTGTATGTCAAAATTCAGGTCAGGTGATGCTGCCACCTCTGCAGGCTGCATGGGCTGGTGGTGGTGTGTGAGGACACGGTGATGGATGGGAGCCTGGTCCTGTTCCCAGCTCCTCAGGCAGCCCCTCTCTGCTGACAGGGCAGGTTAGCAATTCTGGGTCTGGATGGGAAGTCTGGGCTTCCTTAGCTCCATGGTAACCCTCTGCCCTGACTTGTCATGCTCTGTGCTGTTGATTGGATGCTTTTGGCCGTGCTCGACTGTTTTATGCCTAGATACAGCGAGAACATGTTTCCTCTTGAAGCAGAACCAAAGGCAGGAGGCTGCGTGCAAGCCAGCGCAGGGGTAAGGCTTTGCCTGGGCTCCTGTGGGCAGAGGTCAGGTTGAGAACTTCCTCGTGCCAGTGTAGCAAAGGGATTGCAGACAGCCCTCAGGCCCAGCCTGGAGTCATGCCAAGGAGAGCCAAGTCCAGCCAGAGCATGGCTCTGGCTCAAAGTGACAGGTTTGGTGCTGGGGAAGCAGGACCAAGTGAGAGCCCCATCCAGCTCAGAGGATGACAGGATGCTGGAGTTCAGAGGGGATCAGGGGCTGCACAGGAAGGTGGCAGACTAACTTTGCCACCATTTGCATATTCTGTGGGCACATGGTACCCTCACTGGTGGTGGTGGTAATTGAGCTGCGTCTGTCCCAGCCCAAGGGCTCTGGCAGTGTCTGCTGCAGCCCAGAGCCCCTCTGTGGTTGTGTTCCCAGTTTGAAAGGCCGTGCAGGGCCTCATGGCCCACTGTGTGGCTGGCAGGGCAGCCCCTCTGAGCACACACTCACAGGGCTGGCAGTGGGTGGGCACCCAGCAGCACTGCATGGCTGTGGGAAGTCTTGGCCCCTTTCCACAATGAGTGTTGATGTGTTTAGGCCCACAAATTGGCTGTGTAATGAATGAGGGTGCCAGGGGAGCTGTGTCCTGTCTGCAGGGGTTGGGAGACGTGGTGTGAACTAGAAACATAAGTAATTAACCAAAAAAAGGAAAGGTTTGGGTTTTGGATGGAACTGTGTACTAGAGGAGGGTGAACGTGTGTTGGCTGGAGTTTCTGGGACAAATCAGAGAAGTGAGAGCCCAGAAATGAGGGAGAAGGACACTTTGTTCGTGCAAATAATGTTCCAGGTATTAATAGAAGCAAGATGAAATGGGTCCTTCTTGGGGGGGGTGTATCCGGCATGTTCCTTTACGGGAATGATCCCTTCAACTTTACAAATTAAGCCCTCTATGTAGGGCCCAGAGAAGCAGGTAAGGGAAAGGGATCTACTGGATCTACCTGTTTGAAAGAGAGCTTTTTGGATGAACCCCTTGAAAAGTTTCCTTTGCCAGTCCACAGCACCACCTTGTGCCCATGAGCCACAGCCAGTCCTGTGGTGTTCCTGTTTCAGTCCTGGCCTTCTCATCCCATGCAAAATACACATAGGTGGGGGACAGGGGAAGATGAGAAAAAAACCTTTGGAACGAGCCTTTCTGATATGGAGGCTGATGCAAACCAGACTGAGTCCTTAATCCACAAAGCTGTCCTGGTGCTTAGTAGAGGGTTGTGAGGCTGATCCTTTCTACGTGAGGGATGGAGGAGTGAAAAGATCCTGAACAGCTTGTGGCATGACCAGGAATGGGATGTAGCTCTATGGTCCCTCTGTTTTGGAGCCAGCAGACTGGGGTGCATGTCTAGGTCTTAGGAATTTGTCCCAGTTAGGCTCCAGTTAGCTGGGAATTGTCTTTCTCTAACCTTTTTTTAATCTGAGATCACCATGCTTCCTTCCCCATCAGTAAAGTAAGCAGGTTGCTTCCATACCTTTGAGAGGCTGGAAGGGAAGCTGTAATGGATGGAGCTGCTCGGTCCCGTAATCGAGGGGGTGGGAGGATAAACGCCTCGTGCATTGCTCGCTGCTTCTCTGAAGATGCTGCTGACGCTTGCACGTAAGCTGATGGATGTTGT
>NW_008677919.1:22901-30696 GCF_000695815.1 Acanthisitta chloris | reverse complement strand
CAGCAGGAAAGATTAATTGCACAGTGCTGCTCTTTCCTGCTCATGGTCGGGTCTGTGGGTCCTGCCTGTGGCCCCGGAATGCTGTCCCTGTAGGGTGACTGTCCCCACTGGAGTGGAGAGCTGGGAGCAGCGTGCATTAGCCAGGGCGGGAGCGAGGCAGCTCCTGTGTTACCCTGCAGGAGGGAAGTGGTTCTGGCATCTCAGCACAAGGAGTTTGACAGCTCAGTGGGGAGAGGATTCCCAGTGCTCCCCCTAGATGCTTAGCCTTCCCTCTCCTCCTTCTTCCCCCCCAAATTGGTAAGGTTTGGCAGTCATTTGAAGGGAAATGTATGGGGCTTCAAGCAGCCTGGGGAACGAAGCTGAAGGGGAAATGTGGGACAGCTCTGCCACCCAGAAATGGAAACAGCCCTTGTCACCAGTGGGAATGACAGTCCCTCTGCCCACCCGGCTCCGGGGCTTTCCAGAGTGAAGGACCTGCACTGAAGTGAAGTGGTAGGGCAGGGCTGGCATTGTTCCCCCCTTCCATGTGACTGCAGGGGAGGTGGGGAAGTTGCAATTAGCTGTAGTTTGATGATGGAAGATAACTGGATCGAGGCACTCTTTTTTTTTTTTTTTCCCCCTGCCTTGCCTTGCAAAAGGCCACACCAGATCTGCTGGTGCAGCTGCTTCCTAACCTGGTTCTGTCAAGAGGATATGGGTTAAGGGAGAAAAAAAATCCTACTATTAAAAGTGTTTATGCCAACCCAGATCCTGCTGGCAGAAAAGGGGTTGGTAGCAGTACACATGACAGGAGGCCAAGCAGATCTCTGCAGAGTGACAGTCCCCAGATGGGCTGAGGAGCAGGGAACCCTGCTGTCACACGAATGGTGCTCAGGCCTTTGGCAGCCAGGCTGGATGTATGCTTAGAACACACTGGGTTTAGTCCTTGTGGATCTGTTTCCATGTTTAAACTGTGGCTGGTGCGTGAGTGGCTTGTTGGAAACTCCTTTTGGAAACCCCTTCAAGCTGAAGACCCCAATTGCCCCCATTCCTTGCGGAATGAGTAGCTATCCCAAATCTTGAAGATGGGAGATGAAACTGATTTTCTTTCCTCCAGTGCTGCATAGCTTTTGTCTCTGTCTCTTCTTCCCCTGGTCCCCAGGCAGAGTTGGAAAGGAGCCCTGTTATTTGGGCAAATCTGTTACAGCCATTGCCCATGAGAAGTGTCGATGGAGGTGACAGGGAAAAGCTGTCTGGATTCTCAAAGCCACCCAGGTGGGCTTTTGCTCTCCTGGCAGGAGCTGGTTGCTTTGCCACACAGAGTTCTCAGCCCTTCACCAGGGCAGCCCCAAACTGCCAGGCTGATGCCCACCACCTTCTCCTGGCTCAAGGCTGCAGTTCTGAACTTTCAGATCCCCTGTGAGCATTGCCAGCGTGTCCCTGGCTCTGCGCTGGGGTCTCTGGGCAGTGCAGCACAGCTCACCCTCCCTTCCAGTTGTTGGGTTGGGAACCTTTCCTTTCCCCCACCGCTACCTGGGGAGAGCCCTGGAGTGGCAGAGCTGGTGAGGAAGCAGGAGATACACACTGGCTGGTGTCCCTCTGTATCCCCTGGCAGAAGGGCAGTGATTCTTAAGAGGTGGTGGCTGCCCAGGGTGGCACTGGTGAGGTGGAGGAGGAGAGAGGTGCTGGCTGTAGGTGTTTGCTGCATCCACCTCCTGGAAATGTGAACCAGGAAACAAATCTGACACCAATCTGGCAATGGCCAGGCCTCTGACCCACTTCTGGGGCTGTGCTGCACGAGGCCAGGTTACTGCCCTGCCTGGAGAAAGGTATGTGTGGTCAGGGCCACCTTCTGTGCAGGTGACCTTAGAGGGCACAGCAGCCTCGGGGGACCAGGATTTTCTCCCTCTTCTGCCACTGCTTTCTGTGTGACACATGGCAGTGATGTGCCTCAGTTCCCTCTTCTGTAGTGACACTTCCTTGGTGAAGGATTTTGAGCCAGGGGCATTGATCGTTTGGATCAGCCACCTGGAAAGCCCCTGGAGCCTGTGACAAGGAACATCGGAAAATATGATGGTTAATGCTGCTGCTTGGATGGTTTTGCAGCTTGCTGGGAGGGAAGGAGCTGTCTGTCCAGCACCTGGAGCCATATGGCGTGGATGCCAGCACAGGGCAGTGGATGGGGCCTCTTCTGAGGTGTCCCACCTGGTGTGAGAGGGAGTCAGGGACAGACTTTGAACTGGCAGCATCCGTGCCTGGTGTCATCTAGGTCTCCCTGGTGGCCTGGACTCTGGGGTGGAACAGAGAGGGTAACATGAGAGGGGGTTTTCTCATGTGTTGCTGCTTGGAAAGCTGCAGTGTAGAGAAGTCTGCTGTGGACATGCAGTGTGACTCAGCTTGTGCAGCAGGGATGTCCTGCTGTCCAGAGATGGTGGCTACCAGAAGAATGAGTGTCAGAGCAGGTTTGTGCCCTGGCACAGAAATTGTCAGGCTGATGCAATGTGTTGATGGTGTCCCTGAGGTGCCTTGTCTGTCCTGCTGTGCCAGGATTTCCCTGCTCCCTGTGCCCTGCGCACGAGGGGCTGTGCTGGGATACCCCTGCTCCCTGTGGCTTGCACGTGAAGGTGCCATGCAGACAGGGAGTAGCAGGGGGTGTTTTTGCTCATTCTGTGGCTGCTTAGAGGCTGCAGGGAGGAGAAATGGAACCACTGCTAGTGCTCTGCTAAACCTTGATCTCCCACTCCCTGGAAGCTGGGAGCAGGCAAGGTTACTCTAGGTTTTTCCTTGATGTTCAGCCATGTGTGCTGTGGGGAGACCCATGGTGTGAGTGAGGGCAACAGTCTGTTCCCAGTCTCCTGCTCCTGAGGTCATTTAGGAGCCCATCCAAAGGCTGTTGCGAGGAAGAAATTCTGAGTGTGTCACTGTGGTGTCCAACTTTGCTTTTGTTATAGAAAAGGGGTTGGATAAACGTCCCTTATCCTTTGGAGAACAAATGTTGGGGTCCTTGTTCTAGCTACAGCTGATCCCTCGCAATGCTGGAAGGATGCACATGTGGGATTCGAGGCTGTGGGATCTCTGAGGACATCCTCAAAGAGGTGTTCTTCCTCTGCTCTTGCATGTCCCCCACCACTTGACAGCACTCCCTGTGAGACAGTGCTTGGATGGCTCCATCCTCCCACATGCTGCGCTCTCCCTGCTGCCTGGCCCCTGGGGTGCAGCTGTGGCTTGTGCTGTGTAAGCAGAGCTGTGAGGAGCTCTCCCACAGCACGTGGGAGGAGGTCTCACCCCACCGTGTGGTCAGACCCTCTGACTAATGCACACCAAAACACCTCTGCCTGGGCTTCCTTTGGAGCCTCATCCTGCTCTGACCGGGCACGGATCATCCTCTGGGCCGTATCCTCCTCCAGCAATGCCTGCAACACTGGCCTGGTGGCTCCCACAGCAGAGGGGGACAGTTGGAAGGCAGGGGCTGCCAATGGAAGACCAGTGCTTCTCCAGGGAGCTTCTTTGTCCCACGGGACTGTCATACAGAGCAGTCCATAACTCAGGGTGTTGGGGGCTGCAGGGATGACCCTTCCTCACTGCTGGTGGAGAGCTGCTCTTGACCTCCCCACCCATGGGACTTGATAAAGGAATTGATAAAACTGTGTCACCGGGGAGCAGAGAGCTGTGTCATCCTCTGGCTGCACTGATGGCTGAGGGTCCAGGGCTACCTGCTGTGGGCTGGGGCTTGTGACAAGGGTAAAGATGGCACTGCGGCCTCTTCCTAGTCCCATGGTGGGTTTCATGTTGCGAGGATTGCTGCTGTTGTGTCCTGCCCTGTTTTCTGCCCTCAGGAGGCCTGTGGTTGCATAAACGGGGATATTTTTTACTGTAGGTTCTTCTTGGAGGTCTGTAGTGGAGATTGTGGAGCCTGCTCTGCTGTCAGTGGACCATGCACACATGGTGTATGATGAGGCTGTGTTGATGGTCTGGCCTTGGGGTGATGGTTGGGTTGTCCCAGGGCTGGGAGAGCAGGATGAGTTCCAGCCTCCCTGTTTTGGTGGGAAGAGCTGATTTCACAGATTGGGATTCAGAGATCTCTGTGAGTTTGCTGTTTCAGCTGTCTGACTTTGCGCTGTTTGAATACATGTGTGCTCTCAGGCCCTACTGAAAGTTTGGGGGAGGGAGGGAAGACCCTGAGGTTTATCAGCATGCAGTGCAGAGTGGCCTGGATGCCAGCTGGGAAATAGGCCCATCACAAAGGTGTGGGAAATGGATGGTCACTTGCCAAAACAGCTGCTCTCCTGCCCTGGTGAGGTGTGTTAGCAGTGCTGGCTATGTGCCGTTCTGTGTGTTGCCGTGGCCACTGGCTCCAGGAGATTCCAAGCAGGTGAACTCAGGATCAGCTCTTGGATGGGCATGTCATGGCCTCTGCTTTGCTGGGCCTCTGGCATGTTCCTCTGATGTCTCCTCCTGCTGCTGCCCACTTTTGTACGTGCCATTCCTCTGGGCTTGCTGTGAACCCTCTTGCGGCAGGTTGTCCCTAAGTCTTGTCCTTCTGCTGGGCAGGTCCTGCAGCCTCTGCCTGGAGCCCTGGCAGGAGGCAGGGCAGCTCTGCTGCGTCTGTGGCCGCTAAGCAAAGCTGCTGCACCTTTCTGCTTGCAGTGGAGGCAAGGAGAGATCATTCTTCCATTCTGTCTTGGAAGCTGATGGCAGCTCTTTTTCTTCTTCCATCCCCACATGCTGCCAGAAGTGCATTACGATGCCTTATCAAGGGAAAAGCGAGCAGCACTTTATCTTGTTTTTATGAAAAGTGTTGGCTTTTGAGGGCATAGGAGTATTCAGGGACAGGGCTGGGGAAGAAGCTTGCTGGTAGAGACGATCTTAACCTTATTTCAGGCTACAGCAGCACAGGAGGAGATGTTCCAGCCTCAGATGTGAGATGGAAGTGGTTGTTCCCAGCTGCTGGGTGAAACTATCTATTTGTTTAGAAGTCTTTTGGTGACAGTGAAGCAGGCTGTGAGCTCTGGGGAACAGAGGGAAGGAGATAGAAGAGGAGCTTGTCTGCTCAGAAACCTGCATCTGAATGCAGTGTTTTCCTGCCTGGCTCCTGAAGCATGGGCCAGCGCAGGTGCTGCCACAGCCAGACTGGTGATCTGGGTTACAGTGACAGTCAATGTGTGTGTTTGTGACAAATGTAGGAGCATCCCTTTCACAGAAGGGTTTTGCAGAGGGGTCCCACTACTGCCACCTGAACCAGCCTACTTACCTGAAGGTAAACCTGCTCTCGAAACTGGTGTGGAGTTGGAGGAGGGATGGAGAGGGCCTGGTGATGCCTCTTCCAGACACTTCCCTTTCTGCATCTGCAGGCACTGCTTGGCTTTCACCAGTTAGCTGCCCTTTGGCTGGATCAACATGGTCCTGCAGGCCTGGCAGTTGCTTGGACCGTGTCTGGATCTGTCCTTGATGAGCCTCCCAGGGCAGTAAAAGCGTGGCTGAGTTGTCAACGTGGTTTTCCTCACAGCTGAAGCATAAATGGTTGAAAAAGAGGTTGAAGTATGAGGTAGGGCTGTCCACCCTGAAGGCACAGTGGGCTCTGGCTCTGTAGTCTGTGCTCGGCAGCCGTGTGAGCAGTAGCTCTCCTTGGGTTCTCTGTTTCCCAGGGCATGGATGTGACTTCAGTGACTGGGGATACAGACAGTCCTTTGGATACTTGCTTGCAGACAGAGCCTGTTTTGTGAGGGGTTGCCAGGTGTGAAAGCAAACCTCAGGTTCTGCAGTGGGTGAGCATTAGGGACTGGACCTTTCCCAGTGTGTCGGTCAGAACTGGCTGTTCAGCTCCAAAGCTTCTTGGGGCTGGTGCTAGCTCTGCAGCTGAGTCTTAGGCTTTATGCTCTGGGCATGAGTGGATTAAATAGCAGTATTGGGTCTTGACTGTTGAAACAAAACCTTGGCAGGCTCCCACCCAAGCTGAGCACACTTGGGTACAAGAACTGGGCAGGATGGGACTGGTTGGAGAAGAGGCATGTTCTGCTCTTACCTTGGTAAATGTGTGGAGAGGAGAGCAGAAAGGAAAGGCATGGGACTGGTAAACAGCTTATTGCTGGCCAACTGCTGTGGACTTTGGGAAGGCAGTTGGCTCCTCTGCAGCAGCATGGATTGAATTAGTATCCGGTGTCTAAACGGAGTTTGCTGTGTTGGGGCTGCATTGTCTCGTTTCAGTGGAAAACCCTGTGGCAGAGCCCCCAGCCCCGGCACATGCGAGGGCCTGACAGCTGAGACCTCTCAGTCAAGTCTGGGGCTGTGGATGAAGTGCCTGATTGAGTCCAGTCCTTGTGGTGCCAAGTGGGGGCTTGGGAGGCAGCGTCAGGCTTGGCTGGGAGTCTGCGCGTGTCCTGCGGAAACGCCGGAGCACAGAAGCAGGGACGAAGGACCGGGAGTTGGCTGCTGGCTGCTGTCCTTTTAAGGTTTCCCAGCCAGAGACTCAGCTTTGTCCGGAATGAACTTCCTTTCTTCCAGTGCTACTAACTCTGTTAGTAAAACCGAAACCACTTGAAGACCCGAATTGTTTTTTTCTGTGCTGAGCTGTTGATGTGTGATAGGTTCTGTGGAATTACTGCACAGGCAGAAGGTGTCCCATGCTCTGTTGTTCAGAATGAGGTTTCCTGCTCTGGTTACCTGTCTGTTACCTGTGCTGTTCCTCCTACAGTAAGAGCAAAGCAAGTTGCAGTTCCCCATCTGTGAGCAGGGACACCAGAGTGGCACTAGCACGAGCAGTGGGGCAGTGGCTGAAGTTGAGTCATTTGCTGGTCTTGCAATCTTCCAGCTGTGTGCTAGAACCTCTCTTGGCCCAGCAACCCTGAGGATAGCTGTTGCTGGTCATGGAGAAGGGATGCTGGAGTGAAAGATGGTAAAATCCCTGAGGCTGGATGGGAAGGCAGGAATCAGGTATCAGTTGCTATGTGATTCCCTCCTGCAACCAGGGATTTTGTGTTCCCACCACCCCATAGTGGTTTGGTGTTGCTGCTGTTCCCATGCAGTGTGCAGAATGTCTCCTGAGGTGGACGTGGCTCGAGAACTGGCAGGTGGCTGCCCCGGGTTTATGTTGGGCACAGTTGCATGTCACACAAGGTGTAAAGACTTACAGGACAGACCCTTTTGTGGGGTCTGTAAGGTCAACCAAAAAACTGCTGCCCTTCAAGTCTCTGGTAGAGCTTCAGTGTGTTTTCTTGTAGATGTTACAAATTTTGTAGCTGAAAATTTTAATTTGTCACGCAAAAAAGCCAGTCAGCTCTCTTGGGCACTTGGTTTGTGGATGGGTTTGTCTGACTTGGGCTGGGTTTGATATTTCCAGTCTAGTTTTCAGATCTGGTCTTATTTTAGCATGTGTGTATTTACTGTTGTTATTTTTTTCTAGAGAAGTATTTTCAGCTTTTTGCTTGGTTCCTGTGCTGCTGCTGCCATTTCCATCGTGGTATTTCCATCTCCTTGGTAGAGCACAGTTAATATTTTCCATCCAGGTGTAACTGCTTTGGACAGGAATCCAAGGAAAAGAGTGAAATTCTTAACTGGACTGGGAGCAAACTGCATAGCAGCTCGCAGCTGCAAAGGTGCTTCATGAGGTTTTCTTTGTGGCTGCTTTTACCAAGAGATTTAGGAGTTGCCTGTTGACTCTGCAGCCTGGTTTGTGGTCAGAAACATTGAGCATCTGAGTTGTTCTGAGTTTGGACTGTCCAAAGCACATTGATTTCATTTCTGCTCATACAAGCAGGGAGCAAACATGCATCAAATGGTCCCAGTCCTGTTGGTTGAAGAGGGCTCTAGTTCCTCCTTA
>NW_008677919.1:22240-22874 GCF_000695815.1 Acanthisitta chloris | reverse complement strand
TGCTGCTGGAAAGCTGATGCTGTACACATGCCTGCCTGCCTGCCCACACGCTGCCAGTCAGGGATTCTCCTCACCCAGCCTGAGCTGTGGTGTGAGTGGTGAAACTTCAGGGTGGAGTTCTGCTGCTGCTGGTCCAGGGGTGTTCTGGCACGTGGCTTGCATGGCCCTTCCCTGATCATCTGGAAAGGAGCAGATTGATTGTTTATCACACCAGCACATTCATGCTGTCACATGAGTTCCTACCAGCCCTTCAGAGTGGTGCCTTGTGGTTCCACTGGAAACTGAAAACACTACCACTGGTGGTTTGCCCCTTTCTTACTTCTTAGTTAATTTCATTATGTTTAGAGCACAGTTCCAGTTTTGCTTCCACTCCCTTCTGGGGCCCTTGGATCGGGGCATGCTGTGTGTGCTCTGGGTTCTTGAGCACACAGCTCATGGGCAGCAGTCTGGGATGGTTGGGCACCAATGGGAGTGGTGCTGGACTTTGAGGAACAGTTGAGATTTTGCTTTTGAAGCAGGTGATGGGTTTGAATATCAGCATGTGTCCTCTAAAGATCTCAGTGAAACCACATGTGAGTCATTTCTGGGTTTGTGTTAGATGAGAATGTGGTGTAGCTGGACACAGGTGAGACCC
>NW_008677919.1:2684-22218 GCF_000695815.1 Acanthisitta chloris | reverse complement strand
GCATTTCCCTGCTGCCGTGTTGAAACTCTGCTCTTCTCATCTTCACGGAGGGAACTGTGGCACAGACCTTTAAAAAATGCTGAAAGTTCATGGTAATCCATTAAAAAGCCATATTTGGGTTCAGAGGCTGGGAGAAAGTAACTGTGAAATGATTTGGAGCTTAGTTTGTTGTAGCTTAAGAGCTGACCAGAGTTCTCAGCGTCTAAAAAAATCTCCTTGGGAAGGGAATAGCTAGTAACAGGAGAACACTTCTAGTTTAAAGACAGGTCTAATAGACACGAGGGCTGGAAGAGGAAGCCAGAAAGAAAAATCCATCTTCAGAGGACAGCTCAACTCAGGTGAGAAAGCAAATGTTTTATTACTTTTTGAATTATTTTATTATTATTATGGTGGTTTTGTGACTTGGATGATTCTTTGGCTGTGGCTGAGAGCCATGGAGGGATACCTGGGTGGCACACTGAGGTGTTGGGGCTGCTTGATGGCCTGTGCTGGGAGCAGCTTCTTCACTTAAGTCTCGGATAGGCGTAGCGCGTTCCTGCCTCGTTTGCTAAGCACGTTTGTCCTGTGCTAACTCTGTAGCTGGAGGTGATGGTTGGTTGCTCTGGTACTGGATTTAAGGTTTCAATCATGGTGCTGGGAGCAGCGTTGGCTGTGTCCATCCCCAGTGCCCACAGGGAGGGTGAGAGCCTGGCTGTGGGGCGCAGGCCGGAGGGCCCTGTGCCTGCTGCTCCAGGGCCGGAGCCAGGCTGGAGCGTGCGGGCAGAGTCCTCTCTCCACACAGACACATGGTGTTCCCAGTCCAGAGCTGGGAAGCCAGGAAGGGAGGGGAGGTTTGGAACAAGGATGCTCGGATCATGTTGGATTAAAAGCTTTGCTGCCACAGTTTAGGTTTTGTGGGTTGGTTGTTTCTGGGTTTTTTTGCTCTGAACACTGGAAGAAATTGTGGTAGAAACATTAGCCTTGGCTTAATGCTGTTTTTCTTTTGAAGAAACAACTTGGATGGAAAAAAATCCACGTTTTGGACAAACTGCCCATGCAAATTTCCTAATTGTAAACATTGTGGTGCCAAAGTGAAACCCCATTCCAGGGATCTGTTTGCTGTGGGGGGAGAGCAGCCCCCACTGTTCAGTGTCAGAGGGGAGACAGCACTTCAGACACTGCTGGTGCAGTGGCCATGGTGACAGGACTGTGTGTGCCATGTCATCAGTGACTCAGTCTGGTGGCACAGCACAGATGAGACAGTGTCCGTGTTTGGATGATGCAGTGAATTGTGAGGTGGCTGTAGGGCCTCAGGCTGCTCTGTGGGATGAGCAGGCAGGTGGGCCTGATGTGGGGATCCAGAGAGATCTGTGACCGTTGGATATTCCCTGCCAGTGGAATTCGCTGGACTTCAGAGCAGCCTTCCAGTATCTGAAGGGCCTACAAGGAAACCAGAGAGGGATACTTTGTTAGGAGCTGCAGTAACAGGACGAGGCGCAATGAGTACAAATGGACAGAGGGGAAATTTAGGATAGATATTAGGCAGAAGATTTCCCTGTGAGGGTGGTGAGACACTGGCCCAGGTTGCCCAGGGAGGCTGTGGCTGCCCCAGCCCTGGCAGTGTTCACAGCCAGGTTGAATGAGCCTTGAGCAACCTGCTCTGGTGGGAGGTGTCCCTGCCCAGGGCAGGGGTTGGGGCTGGATTATCTCTATGGTCCATTCCAGCCCCTAAAATTCTATGATTGTGTCCGTGGGCTGATGGCCTTGCACATGGACAGCAGCAGTGCAAGTCCATGGGTGAGTTCCACGAGATGGTATTGCTGTTTGGTGAGTTAGTTTCTTCAGTCAATTCATAGAACCATCAAGGTTGGAAGAGGTCTTTAAGGTCATCCAGTCCCACCCTCCACCAGCACCACCACTGCAGCTCCTAAGCCATATCACCCAGTGCCAGATTCAGATGCCTCTTAAATACCTCCGGTACTGGTGATTCCATTACCTCCTTTGAGCAACCTGTTCCAGTGTCTGACCACTCTAACAGTGAAAAAAGTTTCTGGCTTGTTGTCTCTGAAGGATGCCTTGGAGGAGGCAGGGGGTAGCTTGCTGAATGCTCAGCTCTGTTCCACAGCTGAGAAACATCCAAGCATCTCTCCAGGGATCTCAAATGGATGAGGCAGCTGCAAAGGAGTTGTTATCCCAGTACAACAACCAGGATGTGAAGGGCCAGGGAGTCAGTCCATGCCCTAATCACTAGGGAGGAGGTGACAGAGCCAAGAGCTCTTAAATCCCTGAGCTGGAGCTGGAGGCTCAAGACGTGCTGCACCTTACGCCTGGGCTCCCCGGTGGCTCTGGATCAGCAGTTAAGTAACAAACTATTTAACAAGGGCTTCCTGTTGTGCTGACACCAACACCAATGTACAAAGGAGGAAGCAGAGTAAACAGAGCTGTGCTGGCTCCTGCCTCACTGGAGGCTGGGAAAAGTGTTGGAGATGCGGAGGAGGCCTTGGCGCCATGACGGCTGAACCCGACCTACTGGGTCAGGGATGATGTTCTTGTGGCTGCAGTTGGCAGAAACTGCTGGGAAAGTGGCTGCTTCCAGGGCTGCCTGGTTTTTAAGGGGATTTCTGGGCTGCATAAAGGCCCCTTCACTCCTGCCCCACTGCTCCAACTCCTCCCTGGTGAGACACAGCCTGTCCTCCATCCTGACTGGCTTGGCACAGCTCTTCTATGCTGTGGCTGGCAAGATGCTCTCGTCCAAGACTCCCTTTTCCACCAGGTGCCTGAAGTTCCTCAATCAAAGCACTCAATCTCCTTTTTTTATTCCTTGAGGGATCATGAGGAAATGGGGCCAGAACAAGCCAGTCTGTCTTTGCCATAAGGAATATTCTGCTGCCCCAGTAGGGACTGAACTGTCACTGGTTGAAGTGCAAGGTGGAGCTGCACAGCCCCACTGCCTCTCCAGCCCATGGAGGAAACTTCCCTATGCAGGGCTCAGGATGAGTTTTCTCCAAACAGTACATCCCAATGGACCTGTATCCAAGGCAGGAGCAGGCTTGTCCCCGTGTCTGGTACAGCCATCCGAAATTGGTACTGCCTTTGAGGGGGTTACAGAATTGGTGGATGAGGGAAGAGTGACTGACATCTGCCTGGACTTGTGTAAGACATTTGACAATGTCATGCACAATATCCTTGTCTCTAAACTGGAGAGACAGGGATTTGATGGATGGACACTCGGTGGATAACTGGCTGGATGGTTGCACTCAGAGTTGCAGTCAACAGCTCCATATCCAAGTGGAGACCAGTGACAAGTGGTGTCCTCAGGGCTTGGTACTAGAACTGGTGCTGCCCTACATCTCTGTTGGTGCCGTGGCCAGTGAGATCAGTGCACCCTCAGCAAGGTTCTGATAATACCAAGCTTGTGTGGTGCAGTCACATGCTGGAGGGAAGGGATGGCATCCAGAGGGACCTGGACAGGCTGGAGAGGTGGAACTGTGAGAATGTCATGAGGTTTGACACGGCCAAGTGTAAAGTCATGTTCATGGGTCAGGGCAATCCAAAGCACAAATACAGATTGGATAGAGAACGGATCGGGAGTAGCACCGAGGAGAAGAGCTTGGGGGGTGTAAAGCTGACGTGACCCAGCGCTGTGTGCTGGCAGCCCAGAGACTGTGGGAAGCCTGGTGTGGCTTTCCATGACCCCTCATTTCGGGGAAACCTCTGTGTCATGGCACAGCTTTTCCTGTTCAGTCACGAGCAGGGCTGGCTGCAGCCTGGCGTCCTCGCTACAAACCCTTGCAGACGTCATCTTTGACCATCTGCAGCTTTGCTTTAAAGATGTTTTAAGACTTTGCTTTGTTTTAAGACTTCTGATCTCCCTGTAAGCTCAGACTTCATCAGCCTCTTCAACTGCTACAATTTATTGGGATTTGGTGTCAGCTGTGTAAGGCCACTGGTTGCTCTCTGGTCTGAATTTTTGCCTTGGGAGCCAGCTGATGGGTCATCCTTTGGGACATCAGGGTATTTGTGAATATTTTTAGCCTGTAATTGGCAGTGATCTGTACTTGGAGCTGTGTAGTGTCAAGGGCTTTTCTTTTTTGTGCTCTCAAGAAGCTTTCCTTTCTCTTTCATCTGGATGCAGCTGTATTTCCCCTTTATCTCTCAAAGAACAGAGTACATGGGAAACCAACTGCAAGGAACTATTCCAAAGGCTTGTGGGGATCAGGACTCCATGGCTGGAAGCAGCATTGACCCACTGGGAATGCTGTCTGCGTACACCTGGGCTCTGTCCTGAGAAGCCCCAGTGCTTCCTGACCTTCACCATCCAATTCCCTGTTCCAGGCTGGTAGTTTTCCCTCTTCTTCCCCTCTCTTGTCTTGTCCTGTTTAGCTGTAACCTCTTTCAGGCAGGATCATGGGGTGTGTGTGCCTGTGTGTTGTGTGTGTATAAAGGGCTAAGAACACTGTGCCCCAGATGGAGGGGGCACACTGGCGCAAACTGGAGGTTTGTGCAAGTCCCTCCTCAGCAGCCACACGGTTTCGCTCTACATGAACTAAATTTTTAAAAATACAACTTTTCAGCCTTTTATACTTGGAAATGTGAGCAGGAGCTTCCCAAGCCTTGATATTTTGGTCCAAGTCCAGGTGTCAGAGCAAGGAGTAGCTCTAGAATCACAGCTTTTTCTTCTCTTAAGGAAAAAGAAACCCGACCAACCACCTCCCACTCTCAGTCCCCTTTTCTCACCCTCACGTCTACAGGGAAAGGCTTGTAAATGTGGCTGAAGCAACCTTGGCCTGCTCAAACCCAGATGGCAAAGAAAAACAACCCAATATTTCAGCAAGAACACCACCTTTGAGTATCAGAGGGACTGTGTGTTTGCCCTATTTACGGGACTTGCAGTGTTTCTGAGGTTCTGTTTTGGGAGGTGCTGAAGCCTTGCCGGCAGTTTGTTTCCTCCCAGGTTCCCTGGCTGGGAGCACTGGCACTGCAAACACCACAGGGCAGTGCTTATTTGCTTTAAGACCACAGCTTGCTTTGGAATTTCTTCTGCCAAACTTGAGGCCGATTCATTTTTTTCCTTATTTGTCTCCCTCCACTTCCTCCTAAAGAGAGAAAGAAGTTTTCTTAGTCTCATCTTGCATCAGATTTGATCCCAGGCCAGCAAATCCAGCCTAGAAGGTGCTTTCCTGAGGCTGCTTGCCTGGGTGTGGCCTGGGTGAGGATTCCTGTGCAAAATGCAACGTTGTGCCATCAGTTTTACCAGGGGCATCTTCCCTGTGGGCCTGCTGCCCTGCGGGGCAGGACAGGGCAGGTCTGGGCCCCTTTTCAGGGACCAGAGGCTACTGTGTTCTAACAAACACAGGTTTTGTTTGCTCCAGAGCAGTGGGAGTCCTGGGATTTTACCAGGAGTTTCTGTTTCTAATTAGGTTGTTCTCAGTTTTAAAGGCCAGAGATCCCATTATGGCACAGAGTGGAAAACCTGAGGAATGACTAACACCACAGAGGTGGGTCCTGCTTTTGTACCGAGCTCCAGAGAGCCTCTTGGGATGTGAAAATAGATTTCTCCCAGCCCTTGGCTCATGCATGGGGGAGGCTGGTGGGCTGGTGTGAGGGAGCATCACTTGCCCTGCCCTGACTCAGGTGGATGTGGTTCAGTACCTTCCAGCTGCTCCAATTGCGTGGCTGTGGAACAGGGAATTGCAGTGTGGCACTGGCTGGCACACAGCCTCAGGGCCTGGGATGTGTGTAAAGGAATTCCATATTCCTGGGAAGCTTCAGAACTGCACTACGAGGGGTGTGATCCCGAAAGATTCAAAACCTTCCAGCTATCAGGAAGTGGCAGCCCAGGAGGGAGTGGAATGCTTGAGACTTGGAACAAACCTCCAGAAAGATCTTTCAGTTGTCTGAAGTTGGGGTTTGGAGCAGGGCCCTTGCAGGAGGCCTTGCTCCTAAGGCCAGGGCTTGCTGTGCAGGCAGGACCAGTCATGCTATGCTGCTGCCTGCATTTGGGCTGGGGGAAGACAGCACAGCCTCCCAGTGCTCACAGGAAACAGGATTTAATTTTTCCCCTCTGTCTCACTTCATTGTCTGAAATTCCCTTGCAGAGACTGGCCCGTAGTGCTTCAAAGGCAATAATCCCAGGCGCTGGGGCTGGAGCTCCCTGGGCTCTGGCTGTCAGCCGCCCGACTCTGTGCAAACAGTCTGGGCCCGAAACCCCCTGGGACTGAGCATAAAGCTCTGATTCAAAACGAAAACGGGTTATGAAGCAGCGTGGCCTGTGCATCACCGCCTGCCTCCCCTTCCCTGGCATGTGGCTAGGGCCTGGGGAGGCGACTCCTGAAACGCCAGGGGAGAGCTGTGCCATGCTGCCTGCCCTGGGAGCTCGCGTGGGACGTCGGGAGGGCACAGCCATGTGCTGAACCCTGAGTGGAAATTGTTGGGGGAGCAAAGAATGAGCAGGATGTCACGTGCTGGCCGTGTGTGCTGGGGCTGGGGTAGAACAAAGTGCAGGGAAGCCCTGCTCCACTGCCGCTCCCACCCTGCTTCCTGCTGGCACGGCCAGGAGACTGCTGCTGCTGGGGGAAGGGAGGGTCAGGGCTGGAGCCAGCCTGTGGCTGCTCACCTTTGGGGGTCTGGAAGGCTCGGTGTGCCTCAGTTTCCCTTGGCTGCAGGAGGATAGTCCCCAGGTGTTGGTCTGCTGGGGGTGGCCTTGGAGGGCCGGGATGCTGTGCCCTGGGATGGTCCGGAGGTGGTGGCCTGGAGGCAGAGCATGTGGGGGAAGGAGAGGCTTCCATCCCACATCACAGCCCTGTTCCCCGGGGCTGGAACAGGCAGGACCCACAGGTGAGTGTCCATGCACCCTTCACCTTCAGTGCCTGCAGCTCCAGTTTGTCCTGGAGAGCAGCAGCAGTGTTCCAGGATGCTGTGGAGAGTGTGGTGGACCCTGGTGAGGATTCAGTGTCAGGAGGGCTGGGAGCAGGGCAGCCCCAGGGCACAGCTCCATGGACCCTTACACAGCCAGTCCTTCCCCCTGCAGAGCTCTGGCTTTGGTGTCTTTTTCCCTCCACTGCTCTTAGACACTCCTCCATTCCCCCCATGCATCCTCTAGCACAAGAAGCTTTTTTTTTTGTTGTTATTAATAGCTATCGAGAGCCAATAAAAAGTTTTACAGGGTTTGGCTAAGCGTCAGGCCTTGCCGAGTGCTCATTTCCTGCAGCCTGAGCACTGGAGGGGTGGGGGTTTGCTCGGATAGCCCACAGGGTTAGTGTGAGGCTCCAGCAGCCAAGTCTCTTGGTGGCATCACAGGAGCCTGGAGAGGAGCAGAGGAAGGTGATGATGGGGACAGTGGGGCTGGGAGGGAGGAGAAGGAGGGATGGGAGGTTTCCAAGGGTCAAGCTAGGAGCAAAACCAGATGGTGAATGGAGGGGGAAATGGGATCATGTGTGTCTGTCTGTCTGTCTCTTACATGCCTTCCCGGGTTCCTGACTGTCCTGTTCCTGGCATGCTCAGGCTGCCTCCCACATGGGCATCCCTTTGAGGAGGGACACAGCCTGACCTTACCCCAGGCAGCTCCAGAGGGGGTCCTGGAGAGAGGGAGAGTCTGGCTACCCCATGGGAACCTGGTTCCCTGAGCATGGAGCTGATTTATGCCATCTTGTCATCCCACTGCCCTAGAAATGAGTGAGGGGCTAGTTTGGCCTCGATGTTGGCCTGTACCCGTGTGAACAGTCAGCTGCACAAGGGGTGTGTGGAGCCAGTGTCATGGAAACATGGAATAGTTTGGGTTGGAAGGGTTCTTTAAAGGATCATCTCGTGAACACAGCAGGGAGCATCCTGGTTCAGGGGCCTGAGCTGAGTCCTGCCTGTTTGCGGGGACTGAGGGGACCCCCAGGTTACCCCACCAGCAGCACAGGGCTTCCCACCAGCCTCACTGGGAAGTGCTGGGAGCTGCACACGAGGCAGGCAAGGTACTGCATGACTTCTGAGGAAACAAGCTCCCACACCCACCAGGTGCTCTCAGTGAGTGTCTCAGCAGTGTTTGCCCAGCCAGCAGCCCTGTTGGCCGCTGGGCCTTGCCCTGAGCTTTGGAATTAAAATTGAGGTTGATTGATACAAGCAGAGGAAGAGGCAGTGAGAGTCAGGAAGTGGGGAAGCAAGCAGAATGTTAGAAAGTCCTGGGTTCCTCTTTGCCAGTGTCTGTTTTGCCCCTGCTTGGGCAGGCTGTTGTGGGAGCCCTGAGTGTGGTCATTCCCCAGAATCCGTGTCCTCTCCCTGGATCCTGGGCAGGGCCATGGGCACAAAGGTCCTGGTCCAGCCACAGTAGGGGCCAGTGCTGGGGGAAAGTGTACTGACTCAGCTGGCCATGGCCCCCAGGCCCACAGGGACCCTCCCAGCCAAATGAATATCCTCTTTTCGCTTCCTAGGAAGTCCCAGGCCTGGCCTGGTGTTCCCCATAGCACAGGGGTGTACGTGGGTCCTCTGCTCTTGGGGACTCTCAGAGTCCTTGCCCTCAAGTGCCTTGGCTGGTGCCTCTGAAGCAGCCCTTTCAGTTTGGGGACATTATGGGGTCTTTTGGCTGGCTTTGACATGGATGTGCTCATCTAACATTTGGTCAGGCATTGGAATAGGTTTGCCCAGGGAGGTGGTGGAGTCACCATCTCTAGAGGTGTTTAAGAGGCATCTGGTTCTGGTGCTGGAAGATACAGTTTAGGGATTACAGCAGAGTCTAGAGGTGTTTAAGAGGCATCTGGTTCTTAGAGGTCTCCTCCAGCCTTGATGATTCTATTATTTCATCTTTGGCCCTGGCTAGGCTTTCAGTTACTTCTTTATGCCGGGATCTCGGACACAGGGTACTCTATGATGGTCCTGATACCTATCCCAGCTTCTCCCACCCCTCAGCTGTGGCACTGTCACTGCTGTGGGAGTTCAGTAATGCAGGGAAGGTGTTGGAGGGGCTGTGCAGAGCTGGGGGCAAGGGCCTGGCTCCCACAACCCTCCGTTGTCCTCTGCCACTTCCTTTCCTTGAATTAATTGTTTCTCCCTCTCCTTTCTGCAGCTGGGAGCCCGAGGAGCCGTGCTGGGAGGACACTCTCCACAGGATGTTCTCTCCACCAAAGAACTCCCTGTAACCAGCGATGATGACAGTCCTGGCGGGACCTTGGGAAGCACTAACATTTCAGTAGCCCAGCACCCGTGGGTGGCTGCTTACCCCTCCTTCTCCACACCCCGCCCTCCCGTCGCTCACAGGGATGGTGTATTAACCGAGAAGGACCCTGCTTCTTTCCTCCTCACCCTTCCATTTTCGGCAGCTCTGGGATTTGTATGGCAGCAGCGTAACCGTGGAGAGGCCGGGGTATCACAAACTTATGGATTTTGATAAGAGAGGAGGGAAAGGGGAGCTGGAGGAAGGTAAAAGGATGTCCAAGACAGGTGGAGGAAGGAGCAGTCATGGAAGCCGGAGTGCTGGAACCAACTCGGGAGTCTTAATGGTGGGTCCCAACTTCCGGGTCGGCAAGAAGATTGGATGCGGCAATTTCGGGGAGCTCCGTCTAGGTGAGAAGGGTTGACTTTGTCCTTTCTATACCTGCTTGTGCCAGAATTGCCCTGGCACCTGCCTCCTGCAGTGGGAGGAGCTGGCACAGGCCTCTGGCTGTTGGCACTGGGTGCTGAGCAGCCACGCAGTGTTGAAGCATTGCCCGTTGCAGGCAGCCCTTGTTCCTTCACAGAGGTTCCTCCTTCTCAGCCCCTTCCCACTGTGCTTGATCTTCCAAGTTCCATCCCAGTATGAAGGACTGATTGCAGAGGTGTTTCCCATCTCCTCCCTATGCCTGTTGCTCTCTGGGTTTGTCAGGGAGAGCGTTAAGAGTTCAATCCTGTCTGTTGGAGGTGATGTGGCCCACACGGGCTGGGATGTCATCCTCTGTCCTGTCCCCCCATGTTGTCTCCCCCTGCGCCTGGTCCAGGAGCACTCAGGAATGTTTCAGGAGATGCCACTCTGCTCACCAAATCTCACTCCCAGGGTACTGCCTTCCCACTGTGCCATGTGCCTCGGGAGAGGGGATGGAGCGTGGGGGCCTGGGGGCTGTTCACTCTGCTGGGACAAACTTCTGGGCGGAGGAGTCAGTGTTTTATCCTGGGTAAATTCTCCAGTTGTTAAAACTGGTTGTTCAAGAGATTCTTCTAAAATTTTATTCAGGGGAGAGGGGGTAAGGAATAAAACCTAAGCACCTTCCATGGTCACTTTCCGTTCTGAACCAAGTTTATCAGGAAACTCCTCAAGCAAACTCCTGTTTGAAGGGTGGGGAAGTTGCTCCTCCCCCATGGACTGGGCATGTCCCAGGAGGCTTTCAGCAAGCTGTTATCTCTTCACTTGGCATCAGGCAACCATTGTGCCAGCAGCAGTCTGGATGCCTCCAGGAATGCGTGTTGGGCGTGTTGAAGGAGTCCCTGCCAGGCAGAGCGTTGTCCTTCACCCCAGGTGCTTTGGGAAGGGGCTGGTGCCCTGGAAAGGGGGAAGGGAGCTGGTTCCTGGTGCCAGCCAGGAGCCTGGGACAGCCTTGTTGTTCCATGATATTTTAAGCAGCACCTTCTCAAACCAAGCTGTGAGCTAAAGCTGACCTGGCTGTGGTTGCCCGCGCGGCGATATGAGTGCGGGAGCAGTTCAGCAACTGTGCCAGGGTGGAGTGAGCTACCCACCTCACTGTGCCACCACTGTCTGTGGGGAGTTAATGTTAGCTCTTCCCAGCGTGACAGACTGGCTGGTGCCAGGCTGACCCGTCCTGTCCCTGAGCTTCCCAGTGGCCCACGTAATTGCAGAGCTGGGAAAATGCTCTGTTTAAAATGCAGCCGTGCGGTTCCCACGTTCAGAAGTCAAGGGTCTGTCTCTTCTGGTGTTGTGAAGAGCTCTGAGCCTTCCCCCAGACCCAAAGGTTGTGGAAGAAGAGGTGTTTAGGGATTTTGCTGCACCAGCTGCTCCTTTCAGTTCCTGGGTGGATCTGGACACTCCTGCTGCCGATGCCTCCCCTGCGAGGCTGATGGGGAGGAGATGGACAGGGAGCTCTGATGTGTGCCAGGTCTGTGACCTTCCACCTCCTTTTCCTGCTTGCCAGTGAGCATCCCACAGTGGATCTGTGTTTCTGAGTGAGCTGTCATTCGAGATGCTGCACTAGGAGGAAACTATTTGAGATGCTCATTGCTGAGGGTCAGTGTGACACCCCCACATTGGCCTCCCCCTGTTTTTCAGGGGCAGCACCGAGGGGACAGGAATCTCACACAGATCTGAGGAGCATCTGTGAAACTGGCACTCGTGTTGCTCCAAGCAGAGCTGCTGCAGGGACCTGGGAGCAGTTGGGCTCAGTTTGCTCATGGCTGGAGGGACAAGCAGTGAGCTTTTGCTCCCGGGCACTGCAGCGGTCGATCTCCCTGCGAGAGTTTGTCCTTGCCACCAGCAAGAGAAACTTCTAGTCCCTTCACGTGGTTTTCCTCCCCTGTCATGCCCTGCAGTGCCTGTGCATAACATGGTGAAGACCTGAGCACAGGATCTTATCATGGCAATGGAAGCCACAGCTATGTGGCTTTTCTCCTAAAATCACATCTCTCTTCCTTAGGTGTGTCAGGGCTCAGGAATACTTTCAGGACTTCACAGAAAGCAGGGATTCCTCCAGCTGCAGATGAATGGGACCAGAGGGATCCTGCTGTGAAGTGGTGGTGTGAGCAGGGATGCTCCTTAGCTGCTGCTGGGCACTCAGTTTTCCCCCGGGGATGGAGGATTCACATCTCAAGGCAGACTGGTTGCAGAGACAAAAGTGTAGCTCGGTGTTTAAAAGCTCCCAGATACATTGGGCTTTCTCCTGTTGTAACTAAAGCCGGGGGATCGAACAAAAACATGCATGGAGGTGCCTGCTCCGGCTCCCAGCAGTGGGTATGGAGAAAAGTGACATTGTCTTCCTGAAATTTGCCCAGTTTCACCACAAGACCAACAGGCATGTGGTGATCTGTCCTTGCAGTGCCTCAGCTCAGCTGCCCCAGGTCAAGACAAGTGTCTGCCCAGTATGGAGGTGTCCAAAATCAAAAGGGATTTGCTTAAAGTATTAAAAGGATTGGCACTAGGCATTTGGGTGAAGGCAGAAGGGGAATGACGTGGGCAGGATCTGTGGCTGCCAGGGCCATGGGGTCAGATCCTGCCTCTCTGTGTTCCTGCTGGCTTTGGCATCCTGGGTGAAGCACAGACGTAGTGCCTGCCTCCAGCCCAGTCTGGCAGCGCTGCTGACCAGTTTCTGGCTGTTTCAACATGACTTAAGAGCAGGGCTGGGGGCTGGAGTGGGGTGACTGCCCCAGCCTTCTGGCACGAAGAGGCAGGTTTAGGTTGTGCAGATGCTGGGTCCCGTTACCTTCTTACATCTTGGTGCTTCAACCCAGGCTGGTGGGTGCTTGTCTCTTCCCCTGCCAGCCTGCAGCTGTAATCCAGTGCCAAGCCAGCTCCTCCTGGGCCTTTCCAGTGGAATCCCTGGGCAGCACCCACTGCCTGCAGCCCCACGAGCTCCCCCTGCCCAACTGCTGCCTGCAGCCTGCCCACCTCCATGCCAGAGCAGGTTGCTGCCCTCTGAAACACAAGGCAGGAGGAGGCTGGTGACAGCAGGGTGACCAGAGCATGGCTGGTGGCTCGTGTGCCATGGCACTGGGTCCCACGGCATCTGCCAGCTGCCTGTGCCCCAGGAGCAAGGGCAGCACGTGCTGCTCCCAGTGAGGGTCTGTTAGAGCATGCCCCCCTTAGCAGCTCATCAGGGGTGCTTTGGGATGGGCTGAGGTAAGTGGAGAGGAGGAAAACCCAGACATTAACCAGAAAGGTCAAAAATGAACCCAGAGCACCTGGGGGGTATGCAGGCCCCTTCCCCAGTGCTGGGCTGCCTTGGGGCCAGGAGCTGCCTTTAGTCCTGCTGTGCTGCCTAGACAAGGAGCTCCCAAGCCTGACCAAGGCTGCTGCTCAACCCATGCTGTGCCATGGAGCTGCCCCAGGGCAGCCTCAGCCCAGGAGTGAGATGTGGGGAGGGACAGACCTGATGGCAGCTGCTGCTTCTGTTCTTCCTGCAGTAAACTTCTGCAGATGTGCTTTTTGCAGCTTCTCTGTGCTCACCCCTCTTCCCCCAGCCTGCTGCATGCATGTTGGAACCACAGTGACTGTTCTCCGAAGTTAAAAGCTGGAAAATAACTTATTTTTCTAGAGTAAACCCAGGAGTTTGCAGGGAAGAGCATAGGGGGGTGGGTGTATGTGTGGTGTGCGAGTCAGCAGCACGTCACTACTACAGCTGGGCCATGCCCCAGCTAAAGGGCCATATGTGGGTGCTTGGGGACATTCCCAAGCTCTCCTGAGCTGGGGCTCTCAGGCCTGGCCTGCAGCCTCCTGGGAGGTTACTCAAGGGCCACAAAAGGTACTTCCAGAAAATGTGGGTTGGTGTCAGCACACTGCATGTGGCACTCCTCTGCCTTGGGATCTGCAGAGACCTCCCTCCAAACCTGCTCGTTGGCAAGGGCTCAGCCACTTCCCAAAGGCTGGAGCCACAGACCCACCACACTCATGGGTGTCTTTGGAGTAGGCTGTGGGAGAGAGGAGCCCAGGCACTACCCGCTGCTCCTGCCTCCCTTGCTGGTGGCTCACACTTGTGTTTCCTCCTGGTCATTCAGAGCTTCCTCTAGAGGAAGGTCAAACTCTAAAATAGCTGCTGGGTTTTTTTCTGATGGTGTTAAGCCCCAGTACTCTGCAGAGCTGTCACTGCTTGGCCTGATGCAGCCTGTGTCACTGGGGCTGCAGTGCTGGCCATGCTAGGCTAGTGCCCAGCTGCCTTCACAGAGAGATTCCTTGCGCCCACACTCCTCCACTGCTTCTCCAGGAGCAGGGGCAGCCAAACTGCAGTACCCTGTGCCCAGTGCTGGACTGTCCCTGGCAGTGCCAGGCAGAGGGGCTGGCACAGAGGAAGCCTTAGTGCAACATTTTCTCTCACAACAAGAAAGACACTGAGATGCTGGAGTGTGTCCAGAGAAGGGAATGGAGCTGGGAAAGGGGCTGGAGCGCAAGTGTGATGAGGAGCAGCTGCAGGAGCTATGGGGGCTCAGCCTGGAGAAAAGAGGCTTGGGGGGACCTTCTTTCTCCCTACAGCTCCTTGACAGGAGGTGCAGCCAAGTGGGGTCAGGCTCTGCTCCCAGGGAACTGGGGACAGGACAAGAGGAAATGGCCTCAAGTTGCTCCGGAGGAGGTTTAGATTGGATATTAGGGAAAAATTCTTCATGAAAAGGGTTGTCAAGCACAGTCTGCCTGGGGCAGTGGTGGAGTCACCATCCCTGGGGATATGGCACTTGAGGACACGGTTTAGCTGTGAACATGGTGGTGGTGCTGGTTGATGATTGGACTTGATCTTAAAGTCTTTTCCAAGCTCAATGATTCCGTGATTCCATGATTCTTAGCCGCTCGGATGTGGCCCCGGCTGGGGGCCCAGCGCAGAGCCTGGATCCTCCTCCGGGCGATGTGCAGGAGCAGGTGCTGGAGTCCACTGCAGCCAAATCCCTTCCGGAGGGGACAGCAGAGAAAGCCACGTCTGGCAGTTAGGTGTGACACGGACCCAGGCCTGGCTGCCTGCTCCGATGGCTTCGGCTCCGCTTGGCTCCGACGCACCGTGTCTCGCAGGTGCTGGCAGCTGGATCCAGAGGCATCTCCAGCCCTGAGCAGGGCAAAGGCCTCTGCAAGGCAGATATTTGCTTTCTGCCACCCATCTTGTTGCTTTTCTCTTTATTTCCTTCCAAAAGCACCTTCTGTGCTGCGAGTCCTGCTCGAGGCCTCCCGTGCACTCCATGGCCTCCAGCATGTTCTGGGTGTTAGCTACCCTGCTGTGAGCTCTGGGCTGAGCAGGCAGCGTGGGGGCTGCTCTGGGAGCTGGAGCTGGGATTTCCTTGGTGTGAAAGGACCCCACAATCCTCCCTCCTTGCTCTTTTGCTTTCTATCCTGGCTTTTTTTATCCTCGTGACAGGCTGGTTCTGCTCTTTGCACCTCTTTTTTCATTGGAGAAAGGGAAGCAGAGGGCAGTGGTTTGACAGCAGCAATGGTCTGTGATCTCTCTGCTCCCCGTCCTGTCCATCAGCTGTGTCCAAGCTCCCCAAGAGTTACAGGAAAGGATGAAACAGGATATAAAATGATTTGGACTCATTTTTAGTCTGGGAGAGTGCTGCCAGCTCCCAGAGCAGTTTTGCTGGTAGCTTTCTGTGCCAGCAAGCCGTGGTGGGGGGACAGCACGACGGGGACAGGACAGATGTCACCTAACAAGGGACAGGGTGTATCTCTCCAAGCACAGCCCTGCTGTGGCTGCCCGTGCCTCCATCCCTTCTCCCTCCCTGCTGTGCTGAGCCGGTTTTGCAGTGCCCCTCTGGCAGTTTTCCTGCTATGCTGATTTTTTCCCTCTTTAGACCCAGCCTAACCTCAGGGAAAATCCAGATGGGAGTTTCCTGGTTGCATGTTACTGCCCTGAAGGCAGCAGTAATTATTTTGGACTGAACTGTATGTCCCTATGGGCTCTCTGGAGTCGTGCATAGGTCTGGGGAATGTCCCACTTGCTCCTCAGGAAACGTCAGTCCAAGATGAGGCTCTGTGTAAGTTCCCTGGGTCTGGCATATGATGTGTTCGACGGACATTGCTCCCCCCCAAATCACTAATCACTGTGAAGGGATTTGGTTTATGCAGAGGCAGGAGACAAAATGGCTTGGCAGAGGTCCCCTGGGATGGGAGAGGGTCAGGGAGGCAGCAGGATTGAACCCCTCCTTGGCTGCAGAGCCCATCCCTGGGAGGAGCTGCTCCATTAATATCTCCCATTCATCCCTTTTCCCGTAATCCTGCTGCCGACTCTTGCGCTCAGCAGCTGGCTCTGATGTCACCCGGCGAGGATTTATTGCTGCTTCAGGTGGAGAGCAGCAGTCAGAGCAGATGAAATCTTATGCCAGGAGGAGCTTGTTCCCTAAGCAAATTGCTTGGAGAAAATCTGAGGAGACAGATGCAGCTACATCAGATACGCACATGCCAGGCAGTGGGATCGAGTGTCTGCTGGCTCTGAGAGGAACCTGCTGTCGTTAACTCCTACATCCCCGGGGTCCTGCAGGCTCTGGCAGAGGAAACACTTGGATCTGTCCCTGCAAACCTTTCATTTTTGCCTTTCTGGGCCTGAATGGAAGTTGTATTGGTGGTTCCCAAGTGTGACCCCTTCCTTGGGCCCTCCTGGCTCTTGGGGTGATGTGCAGACACTGTTGGCTCAACCTGTCTGTGGGTGTGGAAAGTCCCATGCAGGTGTGGAACTCTTGAGGAGGTCACACAGAATGCTGGGGTGTCCTGTCTGCCCCGTCAGCATCCCTGGGCACTCAGAACCAGACTCTTGGCCCTCCCTTCAGCTCATCAGTACCTTCAGTTCCTCCTCATAGTCTGGGCCATGCCATGGGTCTCCTCCTGGCTTCCCCCCCACCCTTGGGTGGGCAGAAGCATCCCCAAGGATGAGGTTGAGCCACACGTGCACACACGTGTGCCATTCCCAGGAGCGACCCTGGCCCTGGAGAAGAGATTTCCACCTGCCTGCAGTGCTCCCAGACCACTGCCAGCTGCCCCAGTGCTCCTGGGGGTCCCTGTGCATGGTCCCGCTGCCCACAAAGCGGTGTCCCCTGACTCTGGTCACCCCTCTCAGAGCCCCTCTCCATGTGGGACTGTGGCTGGGAGAAACACCAAGTCCCACCCTCGTTCCTGCCTTGGCCAGTCACATCCTGCAGGCCAGGACTGGGTCACTGCCCCCTCCCATCAGCTTTGGTCCAGCCCCCGGCAGCCACATACACATCCCATCTGGGGGGAAGTAATAGGCATGTTGCGACTCCCCAGAGTGGGTTCTGCTCCTGCTCGTGCCTTGAGACCTCTTTTGGTGTTGTGGGAGCTGCTGGACCTGCCTGTTCAGGATGTTTTTGAGCCCAGGAGCTCTCGGGGACTGCAGTGGAGGTGCTGCAGAGCCTCACCTGCTTTCCATTGTCATTTCCCGTCTCTCCCTGCAGGAAAGAACCTCTACACCAACGAATACGTAGCTATCAAATTGGTGAGTAGCTGTCAAGCTGGGGAGTCCCTCTGTGGGCAGTGGGTGATGGTCAGGCCGTTGGGAAGGAGGTTGCTCCCCCTCCTCAGGTGCTGGGGTGGATGGGTGGCTGTGGGGGAGCTCTGTTCACCGCTCGGAATCCAGGGCAGGCAGGGAATGTGTGTCACTGCTGGTGGGGTGATCTGGGTCTGGGGAGGGAAGGTCTTAACTTCTCCCAGCCTTCTCTGTGGCCTGTGCTGTGCTCAGCCAGTGCCAGCAGCAGAGAGACAGACCTCTGGGAGAGGGTGGCCCCACTAGTACCTGCTCCCATTAATGTCTATCCCAGCACCTGTATCTCTGCGGATGGGGTGGATCTGACATCCATATGGGCTGATTTTCTCTCATCATCCCCTGAGGCTACATCTCCATTTTATGCCAGTTGGTCTCAACCCTAAATGCTCTCAGCAGAGCTGCTGCCAGCATGTGAAAGAAGTGCCTGACACCCAGATCCCCTGAAAATCCTGCTCCCTACTTAACTGTTCTTCTCTCTTCCAAGGAACCCATAAAATCCCGGGCCCCCCAGCTGCACCTGGAGTATCGGTTCTACAAACAGCTCGGCAATGCAGGTATGGGACTGGGCTGAGCTGCTGTGGGGAGCCTGCCAGGGACACTGCTAGGAGAGAGGTTTCCCCTAAATGTGACTCTGCAACTTTGCTCCCCAGCCTGGGCAGCTCCTGCCCTCCTGCTCAGCTGGGAGAGGCTGAATTTACACAGAGCCTCCTCTAGTCTTTGATCTCCTTTGATTTAGTTCTTCCCCCTTACCACCCCCGCAGCACAGTCAGGGATGCAGATGGAGCTGCCTCCTTCACCCTCCTGCCAAGAGCAGAGCCAGGCTGTCTGTGGCAGAGGGAGGGCAGTGCAAGGACATCCCCCCCCTGCAGCCCCTGTCCCAGCTCCAGCAGTGGCATGGCCATGACAGCGCAGTCCTGTGCTGCCTAGCCCTATTGCAGCCCTTGCTCCACCTCTTGCAGAAGGAATTCCTCAGGTTTACTACTTTGGCCCCTGTGGGAAGTACAACGCTATGGTGTTGGAGCTGCTAGGACCCAGCCTAGAAGATCTCTTTGATCTGTGTGATCGGACCTTCACGCTCAAGACCGTCCTGATGATCGCAATCCAGCTGGTGAGTGCAGCTCCTCCACCTCACCCGCAGCTCACCTGGCTGCAGCCCACCCCAGGGAGTGCCTGGGCACTGTGGGCAGGCAGTGTGGGCATCTTGTGGGGAAGGGGAAGGAGAAGAGGGGAGCTGATGCCTGGCAGATTGCAGGGGGCACATCCCAACCTGCCTCCCCCACGCCTCACCCTGGCGAGGTGGCCGGAGCAGGGCCCAGGGGAGGAGGTGCAAGAGTTGTGCAGGACACATGGTGCATCTCTACCCTGGTGCTGACATCTCTTTCTGCCCCAGATCACACGGATGGAGTACGTCCACACCAAAAGCCTGATCTACAGAGATGTCAAGCCAGAGAACTTCCTGGTGGGGCGGCCAGGCAGCAAGAGGCAGCACACCATCCACATCATCGATTTTGGCCTGGCCAAAGAGTATATTGACCCTGAGACCAAAAAACACATCCCCTACCGAGAGCACAAGAGCCTGACAGGGACAGCACGCTACATGAGCATCAACACCCACCTTGGGAAAGGTGTGTGGCACCTGCCTTGTGGCAGAGGGGAGGGCACTCCAGGACGTGAGGTCATCCCCATCAGAGGGGGCCGGTGTCGAATTGCCTCTCCTGCTCTTCAGCCTGGAGTGTTGGCAGGACATTTGGGGTGCTGTAGGGTCTGGGGGAGGCCAGGGACAGTGGCTGTAGTGTCTTTTTTTATTCTCCTCGCAGAACAAAGCCGCAGGGATGACCTGGAAGCATTAGGGCACATGTTTATGTACTTCCTCCGAGGGAGCCTTCCTTGGCAAGGCCTCAAGGTAACTGCCAGCTCCTGTTGCCCCTGGGCACGGCTGCCCTGTGGGTCTAGCTCTGCCCTGGCACGGACAGCATCAGGGAGGAGGGGAAGCTTTGGCCCTTAGGGGGTTGGAGGGTTGACACCCCACCAGATCTGAGCTTTGTGCCAGGCCCTTGCTGTGCTGAGCAGCTGTAGGTCTCTCTATGTCCCCCCGCATGGTGAGCATCCCAGCTGCTCTCACAGTGGCTGTCCTGGAACTGCAGTCCCTGGTGTTTGTCCTCCAGACCTGCCCTGCTGAGGGAATTCCTTGGGAATGAGCTCCTGCGGTTACCTGGGAAAGGAGGACCAAGAAACTATCTGTGGTGCAACAGCACACAGAGCCTTCCCCTCCCTGGGGACGTGCCTGGCTCTCATGCTGACCCTCCTTGTCCCTGCCAGGCTGACACTCTAAAGGAGAGGTACCAGAAGATTGGTGACACCAAAAGGGCCACTCCAGTGGAGGTGCTCTGTGAGAACTTCCCAGGTGA
>NW_008677919.1:0-1902 GCF_000695815.1 Acanthisitta chloris | reverse complement strand
GGCAGGGGCAGTGTGGTGGGGAGGCAGTGGGGTAGGAGGCAGCAGCCAGGGAGGATGTGGGTCTCAGCCATCCTTGTGCCTGAGGGATTAGCTCCACCAGTCCTCACCGGTCACCAGCTCCAGGCTGGGGCTGCCATGCCAAGGGGTTAAAGCCGTGACACAGGAATTTGAGGCTCCTGGAGCCAAGGGCACCCCAGCAGCCAGGCTGACACCTCACTTTCTGCCATGAACACCATGCTTGTGCTCACTGCAGTGTGGAGCTGCAGGGGTGGGGACTGGGATCAGGCCCTAGTTCCAGAGGTTTTGCCTGTTTGGTCAGAGGTTGGATCCAGGGCATGAGTGGGTGGGTGGCCTCCATGCCACAGCTGATGTTGTCCTTGTGTCTCCAGCCCACCCCCATCGGCACGATGCACAGCGAGGTGCAGGTGCAGCCCCACAACAGAGACAAAGCACAGCCACACACCAAACACCAGGTGAGCAGCAGCGTGGCCCAGCTGGGGCACAGCATCACAGGTATGGGCAGCTCAGGCTGTGGCTCCATGGAGTCCAGCAAGGCCTGGGGTGGAGGTAGGAGCTGGAGAATCCTTTCCCCTAAGTGCTCCAGAGAACTCCCTTCTGCAGCTCTGGGTCTGTGGCTCGCAGGGTGCCCAGGGCAGTGTCCCTGTGGTCTGGCAGAAGCAGGAGAAGGCCCCATGGGGGGCTATATCGCAGTCGGGAGGTGCCAGGCCTGGGCATCAACTGGTGAGCTCAGGGTCCAGCCTTGGGCAGTGGATGAGGGCACGGTGCAGGCTGAGGCACCTCTGCTAAGGAGTGTCCCCGGTGCCGCATCCCCACGGGGGTAACTTGCTGCTCTGCTCGTGGTGCTGCTTATGTTGATTGGGACAGTGACACAGGACGTGGGAGGGCAGGATTGGTAGGGCAGCCTGGCAGCGTTTTGCCCCACGCTGAGAACAGGCTGGGCACAGGGGGCTAAGCTCAGAGCAGCCCAGGGCAGGGATGGGGCAGAGCTGTGCTGGCAGCTCCCTGCTTTGTTCACTGTGGAAAATAAACTGGGCTGCCTGGTCCTTCTCCGGTGTCATGGCCTGTCCTGCCCTGGGGCAGGACACATGGCTCTGGGACTGCTGCCGCTGAGAGCAAACCTCATGTGTTTCCCAGCAGTCCTGTACAGACTCTCATCCTCATGAACCTCTGTGGGGAGCAGAGCACCTGCAAAGGGGCTGGAGCAGGGGGTGCAGCAGCCTGTCCTCCCTCACCCACACCCTGGTCCAGCAGTGCCCCATGCTGCTCCTGCTGGGCACAGGGAGTCTGGCACAGCCTTGGCTCTCACTGGCTGAAGAGGGAAACACCTTCACCACCTCTGGCTCATTCCTGGGAACTCACTCCAGTAAGGTCTGCTCTCCAGCGTCTGTGAAATACCATGTTCGACATCCCTTCTCCAGAACAGTGGGCAAAGCCTAGAGCTCCCAGAGCGTGGGAGCAGTGTCCAGCCCGGGGGTGCAGGGTGTCCCAGCAGCTGTGGGGTTGTGCCCTGTTCACCAGGGGAGGGTTTGGCTATCAGACATGCCCTGGAGGAGCAGCACGGCTAGTTCCCTTGCAGACCCCACCAAGCCGTGGGGATACTGCGCTCACAGGAGAGTGATCTGCAGCATCACCCGGGCCTGGCTCCATCTCACTGTGCAGTGAGCAGCTCTGCTGCTGCAGCCCAAGCACAGCCAGCCACCAGCTGTGCCTGGGGCCAGCCCTGGCCGTGGGGTGGCCTTGTGTGGGGCTGGCTGTTCTCCGTAGGGTGGCCCTGCGTGGGCTGGCCGTGCTCTGCGGGCTGGCCCTGTGTGGCCCGGCCGTGCTCCGTGGAGTGTCCCTGTGTGGGGGTGTGTGTAGGTGTCAGGGGGGTGCAGCCCCCCC
>NW_008677918.1:282-570 GCF_000695815.1 Acanthisitta chloris | reverse complement strand
TAGGCAACTGGGAAGGCCAGTTTCTGGGCAAACTCTGCATCCCCTGCTTGGAATGCCACCCGCTGGATCCGATCCCAGTGTTCATTGACAACTCTCCCCGTTCTACTGTTTGCACGATCATGTGGATCCAGGGGAAACAAGTCAGGTTCTTTTGAAGGATCCACAGGTCCAGGGTCTAGAGGATCCCCTGATTCTGGGAAGGAGAGGTGGCTATAAATATTATCTGCCTGTGTTATCCCTTCCTCCCAGGCAGAGACAGTGGGCCAAGTGGGTGTCGATGAAGTCATT
>NW_008677918.1:0-252 GCF_000695815.1 Acanthisitta chloris | reverse complement strand
AGAGAAACCACTAGGAGCAGGCGGAGTGGGTGGGGCATGTGGAGCAGGCGGCAAAGTTGCAAGATCATGTTTCTTCATAATCTCATATAGTGTCTGCCAGGGGTTTAAGAGTTCCACAGCAACCTTATCCCTAGTCATAGCTTGGTCCCATAATTTTACCCCCACCTGATCCCAAATGGAAGGGGAAAAGATGGTGTTAGGCGTGACACCTGGGACCTCCTGTTGTACCCATCTCAGGATTCTCTGGAGAGC
>NW_008677917.1:875-1375 GCF_000695815.1 Acanthisitta chloris | reverse complement strand
TAAAGGGTGAACGAGCCTTATTGACCACCTCTTGTCTCTCTAGCTCACGAATCATCTTATGGATGGGGACCACAGTTGGTGCGGCATTGCCCATGACGCACTGTTGCTCTGGCGATCGGGACCTGTTGTTCTTCAACTCTCAATAGTCCCACAGCAGAGGGATCATCTGAGAGACCAGGCAAGGTATTCAGTTGTCTGATGTCTTCTGTCTCCACAGCAGCTATCCCAAACGCCCAGTGATGTGCTTTTGGGTCTTTCAAATACCCATTTCTGAGATAGTCTATACCGATAATGCATGGGGCCTCTGGACAAGTCACGATGGGATGTTTCTGCTACTCATTCCCAGTTAAGCTCAATTTTGCTTCCAGTACAGTCAGCTGCTGGGATCTTCCTGTCACCCCAGAAACAGAAATTGATTCTGCTGCCACGTACCTTTGATGGTATTAGAGTACACTGATTGCCAGTACCAACCAAAGCCATATATCTTTGTGGGTCAGATT
>NW_008677917.1:0-633 GCF_000695815.1 Acanthisitta chloris | reverse complement strand
CACCCGGACCGCTAAGGAGGAGGTGGGTTTTCCATCCCACTTACTCATGTTTTCTCCATTCTCCTGAAGGAAAAACCAGAGGTTACCTTGTGGAGTGTATCCTCTCTCCCTGGCTGGGAAACACCTGCTCCTAATTGCAGAGAATCTTGCTGGTTCTGGTGAGATGTGGTAGATTTCTTTCTTAAGCTCCTTTTTCAGCTTTTGATGGCCCTCTTCCATCAAGGTCCGGACTGGGTCAGCCAACCTTGTTTCTACAGATGCAATATGGGTGTGAAATGGGGCGGTGACTGTGTCCTCATAAATTCTTACTTTGCTGATCAAGGTGCCTGCCTTGTCCTCACCATTGCAGCTTTCCCAGGTAACGGCCATACCTCTTTGGACCAAGGCATGCGAATCTCAACCACATCTGTGACATGCACTGGACACCATCTGAGTTCTTGGGAAATCTCTCATCTTCTGAGCAAATGATCTCCAGCACAGCCAATTCCCTCAGGCATCGGATGTCTTGTTCCATTGTGCTCCAGTTTCCTTGTTGTACTTGGAGGTCTTCTTTACAAAGGCATCTGGCCTTCACACTTGTCATCAGTCACCTCCAGAGACTGACAAATTCTTGTGCTCTCCCAATCCCCTGGT
>NW_008677916.1:0-477 GCF_000695815.1 Acanthisitta chloris | reverse complement strand
GAACAGGAGCAGTGAGTCACCAGAGAGCATGCCAAGGCAGCACGGAGCAGCCCGACCCACCTGCCGTGCTTGCACACACGCACAGCCAGGCACTGACAGAGACTCAGTGCTTGTGTTTCTGGGGCAAGAAGTGGTTGTTACCTGTGCTCTTAACCAATTCCACCTGTAAAACACCGTGTAGATAAATAGTAGCTGTTTGTAATGCCTTATATTTGCTGCAATTTTTAGTGCCATGGAAGGAACTTTAAAGATCATCTAGTTCCAACTCTCTGCCATGGGCAGTGACACCTTCCACTACATTAGGCTGCCATCCCTCTCCTTCTCCTAAAGATTATTTAATCTCAAGTAAATGGCAGCAAGGGAAACCTGTCCCATTTCCCGCTGGCTGTTCTGGAGTGTGTCACGGGTTGTGAAGCTCAGCCCCAACCCTAGCAACCCCGTGCCAGGACTGCGTGTGGGTGCACAAAGTGAGTCAGG
>NW_008677915.1:0-23793 GCF_000695815.1 Acanthisitta chloris | reverse complement strand
ATATAAATACCCCTGGAATGCAGTGAAGTCCTCACATCAGATGCCTTTCCACCTTCTCAACAGCCTGGAGGAGTGGGGTGTCAGTCCAGGCTCTGTCATCATCATTAGTCCTTCAAGTATAGTGAACTGGGGAGTTCCCTGGCTCTGAATGGCCCCACTTGGAGATGCTGGTCACAGCTGCTGCAGCCCAGGAGAGCTCAGAGGGTCTCACTCAGGATCACTCTTTATAGGGTAGCAAGAATTTAGTCATAATAATTATCCATCCAGGCCACAATTCAGGTTGGTAACTTCCTTTCAAAGCTCGGAACAAAAATGTTGTTTCACTGATTGTTATTCAGGCAAGAAAAATCCGTTTCCAAGGCTGTTGGTTAAAAATTTCCTCTTGTCCTGTCACTATTTACCTGGGAGCAGAGCCTGACCACCACCTGGCTATAACCTCCTTTCAGGTAGTTGTAAAGAGTGATAAAGGTCTCTCCTGAGCCTCCCTTTCTCCAAGTTAAACACCCAGAGCTCCCTCAGCCTCTCCACACAGGACTCTAATGTCCTTCCCTGCAATGAGGGGCCCAGAATTGGACACAGGATTTGAGGTGTGGCCTCACCAGTGCCCAGGACAGGGAGATCACTTCCCTAGTCCTGCCACACTGTTCCTAGTCCAGGCCAGGATGCCACTGGCCTTCTTGGCCACCTGAGCACACCTGGGCTCATGTTCAACTGCTGTCAATCAGCACCTTCAGGTCCTTTTGCCATAAAACCATGGCAGGTGAGTACAGTACCTTCTGACAAAATGTAAGTGCTTCAGTTCCTAGTGCCCCACTGGTGTGAAAAACAGTCCTTCCACATCACTCCTCTGCAATATGATGTAGTTACACCCATTTCAGGCACTGGAATGGGTTGCCCAGGGAGGTCCTGGAGTCACTATCCATGAAGTGTTTAAGAGGCACCTGGACCTGGTGCTGGAAGATACGGCTTAAAGTTTAGGGGTTACAGCTGAGCAACAGGTTAATGGTTGGACTTGATGCTCTTAAAGGTCTCTTCCAACCTTGATGATTCTGGGGTTCTGAATTAATAACTGTATACAAAATTTAATCTCAGTAATTGATAAAAGACTATCCAGACACAGTAACAAAGGGCCGGAGCACAACTTTAAAGAACACCAGCAATGCCACACTATTTTTCTCCACAGGGCACAATCAGTACTAAGATGGTCATTTGCAGCTTTGTGACCAGAAGTACAAGGAATAACTGAGAAAACAGCCACATGCATGTAATCCATGGGCTGCTCTGTTCCAGGGATGAGGGCACTGAAATTCCTGCAGAGAAAATGGAAACTGGGACAGAGACTCACAATAACTATTTTTTATTACATTACAATAAATAGGAGCAGTACAGTTTGACAAAAAAAATGACAAATTCCAGATCACCTCACAGCACATACTCCTAAAAACATTAAAAATTTTAAAACAAACAGTGGTCTTTTTTTTTTCCTTTTTTTTTTTTTAACTTAATGTCTGGCATGACCAACATTCCCAGGTCACACAACCAAATCATGGAAAAACTGGATCACACTGCATATGTTCCACATCAAATAAAGCACAATGTACAAAATGTGCATGTTTCAGTTTACACTATACAAAAATAGTTAAAATACATTCCAGGTAAACATATTACATTAAGAAGTCATTCTAGTAAGAAGTTGGCACTCAAGAGGAAAAAGCAGAAGTATTTTCAACATGAAAACACAAGACAGTGGAATAAAGAAATGTTAGGAAAGGTTTACCATCTATGTAGCTTTATGTAAACTTGAGACAAAAATGATTTGTTTTACAGTTTGATGGTCTTTGAAGGTAATCATTGTATTGCTTCAGAGTATAGACAAGAGCAGAGGATTGTGTGTGTCAGTATTTACCCACTGCAGAGATCCTGTTGTTGTAGCAAAGTCCACAGAGTGAGACTTTTTCTTCAGTTAGCAAAATAATTTTAGGGCAATGAAACTGGTCAAAATAATTCAGTTTGGAGAGAACCAATGCTACAGGTGTTTCCCAGAGTTACATAAAGCTACTGTAAGAAGGTGTTACTCCCTGACACGTGCTCACATGGTCAGTGACTCACATTTCACTCAGTAGTTCTCTCTGGACAGACAGCACCCAGGTATGTTCTGTGAAAGCATCTCCAACAGGGCAAGACAATAATGAGATCAACTCGTGCAAGCTGCAATGCAACATGCTTCACCCAATCCCAACCACTATTAAGACAAAACTGCACAACAGTGGCAAGTATGTGGGTTTTTTTAAAAAAAGTAAATAAGGGCTAATCTAAATTTAATTAGATTGGCAGCTACAGATCACATTTTCTGGAAAAACCCCAACACTAATTCATATATAACTTTATAGAGAGCTATATAAATCCATGTTTGATAAGACATTTCAGCTAAAATGTCTCCTGTTTTTAGTCCAATTAAGGTCAGAATTTCAGACCAGCCCTAATTTGACATGCAGTGTGACTCAGTTACCAGAATCAAAGTAACCTTAAGATTACTCCCATTGCTCAAGGCATCCCATTAACTTCTTCATGGATCACCAAGAGTGTCTAAAATGTGCACATAACTCCAACACATTTGAACCTTGGAAGCTCTGAAATATTTTGTGACATAAGAATCTGTTCTTACTGGTCCTTACAAGATAATGTTAGGTTCTCCCATTACTGGTTTTCAAAATATTTCATAATCTGTTTCCCATCGAAGCTGAAGGGAGGGGAAGAGGTCTGGATTTGGGGGAATGGGGAGCACAGACAGGATTTCTCAGCCACAGTGAAATGAAAGCACATGGAGCAATCCAGACAGTGTGTTCCCTGCCAGCTTTGCAGCTCTCCACCTGCAACAATCCCTCAGGGAGTTTTTTTTGTAGAAGCAAAGTAATACTTCCCTCATGCAGCTGCACCTTTGGCATCATGGAGATGGCCCAAGTTACACTGTGCAGTTTTGATAAACCTGTGTGAAATTCCCACAGAATTGTTTAGATATACTTTAGGTTAGGGCAGTGCTGCTATTCCCTGTTCCAAACCTTCCAGTGTCCTGAACTATCCTACTTCAATGTCTTGTGGTTTGTTTTCTGAGCACATCAGAGTCACATCTTCAAATGTTCCTCTGCAGCGGAGTTGGAAGTGCACCTTCAGGGAGCAAAGCTCTAGTGAAACATTCAAACAATTCACAGGGAGACAACAGGAATGGGCAACACCGCAACTACTGGCTTGTACTTCAGTGCAGAGTAACTACTGCAGTACCAAAAAAAGAAAGCTCCTGCAAAAAAATCCTGCTTTAATTCCAATCAGGAAAAAAACTAAACAGGGGTGAGGGGAAAAACCAAAATCACGACAGAACTTAATCACAGAGAAAGACAACATTAAAAATCTTGGTCTAGCTTCATGACAGTCTAGACACTGGAATGCCACTCACCAACCATTTAACCTGTGCAACAAAACTAGTACTTCACAGACATCACACAAACAACATTGACTCCAGAAATCATGTTCTATGCTGACAGTTTGTGCAAATTCCACACCATTTCCATGGCATAGTAGATTTCCAAATTCTTTGCATGAAGCAGCTAAATTCAACTCACTCATTCATCCATTTGATGTTACTAGAATTTACAATTCCTCCCTTACTTTGCATTAAATGGGCATCTGGAAATATTTAATGCCACGCTTGGGGGAAAAAAAAGAATGGTTTTACTCCACTATATAATTTAGGATTAATTCTGATTTAATTCTTAGGGTAAATTCTGGGATCATGTATGAATTAACCTAAGAATTTGAATCAACTTATCTGTTAAGGCTTTCTAGTATTTCCTAGAGACACTGAGGGTGAAATCCTGCACCTACTGAACAAAGCTACTTAAAGGTTCAACACTGGGGGGGATTTCACCTAGGTCTTCAGACACAAAACGTCAGTGAAGGTCTTAAAGCAATGCATTAACAATAGCAAATCAACCTAATTAGAACTTTCACTTTTTCCATTGCCAGATGTGCATTGTTGTCTTTTTTTCATTTTTTCTTTTATGTTTTTATAGAAAAAATAGAGTATTTAAGGAGTGACCATGACAAATTGTGGTGAAAATTTTTTTTTCTGACAGTTTTATCTTTACATTCATTAAAGTTGATCTGAAATGCTACAAGATTAGATGCCTAGAAGCAAAAATCTACAGGAAGACTATAAAGGCTTCTGGTCTCTCTCTATTGCAATCAGTCTAAAATAAAGGAAAGGCTGAAATGAAAGTCTCTTTTGCAAACTAGTCCTTTTTCCCAATGGGATTTATAGACCCAAAGATCTGTAGGGGATGTTAGAATGTGTAGAGCATCATTTCATTGTTTGGTTTGCACACAGAACAGAAGTTCACAATCAGTAAGAAAATAGGAAGTTAGCAACTGTGCATGCACCAAAGAGTCCTAAGACAGTTCTCAGGGTTTTGTGTGTAGTTTTTTTTTGTTGTTCTGTTTTCTGGGTTTTTTTGCTTTTTTTTTTTCACAGGCATTGCTAGTTCAAGAACCAACAGTCAAAGAATACTGGCACTTCAAGAGGAATGAAGTTTCCACTGTCATTTAAAACAAGCATTCAGGTAAAGCTAACAGGATCATGAAGCAGAAAATAAAGTAATGCTAAAACAAATGCTAATAATTTAGTGTAATGTACAAAATTACTTCAGTACTTCTTAAGAATAAGGATAAATTGTATTTACATAATTATACACTTTGTCTTTGTCTTCTTTTTCTTCTTTTTACCATCTTTGCTCATCTTCTCTTTGTGTTTTCTGATTTCACGAACTAATGTGTAGAAGGCATCATCAACACCCTGAAAAGGTACAAACATGGAGACATTAGGACCAAATTAACACACTGGCACATCTGCTGAGGTACAAACTGTGTCCACCTGAGCTTGCCAGGTGACGTGGCTTCAGTCAGCAGGTGTGTTGCTGCCTGCCACTGTTGGAACAATGAATCCTGGCTACAGGATTCCTCTCCCGAGTTCTGAGCAGCACTGAAAGAACCACCTGAACAAACTAGCTTGATGTGAGTAGTAGCAAGCTGCTAACTGCTGCCTGCCCCCTTCCTCAGCTATCCCCAGGGTGGGTCTAAGGCAGCCTGCAGGTGACTTACTGCTCAGGGGTTGAGCACAGATATCCCACAGGTCAAGTTCCATTATTAATAAGGAAAGTAATATTGTGTGTACTGTCCTCTTCTCCATCCCCAAGAGGGCATATGTCCTCCCTCAAAGTGGAAAAGTATAGTATATATATGTGTATGTACATATACAGAGAGAATAATACTTCACATTTAGTGTAAGTATATACTTATTCACATAAGTATATATTTTCACAGAATCCCAGAATGCTGAGGGTTGAAAGTGACCTCAAAGATACCCATTTCCAATCCCCTGCCATGGGGGACTGGTTGCTCAGAGCCTCATCCAACCTGGCCCTGAACACTTCTAGGGATGGAGCAGCCACAGCTTCTCTGGGAAACCTGTGCCAGTGTTTCACCACCCTAACAGGTAAGAATTTCTTCCCAATATCCAATCTAAACCTGCTCTCGGTCAGTTTGAAGCCACTTCCCCTTGTCCTGTCACTCCAGGCCCTTGTAAATAGTCTCTCTCCATCTTTTCTGTAGGCTCCTTCAGGTACTGGAAGACCACGATTAGGTTACCCAAAGCCTTCTGTTCTCCAAGCTGAACAATCCTGACTCTTTCAGCCTTTCCTCACAGCAGAGGTGCTCCATCCCTCTAATCAACTTGATGGTCTCCTCTGGACTACAGCTTTGTAGATCAAGCCTCATTAATTATTGATTATGTACTTAGTAGTTAGGTCCTGCCACAATTCCTCTTAAGTTCAGGTCATTAATATAACACAACACACAAAACTGCATTTAGAACATTTGTCAGTTAGAAGTGGAGAACCAAGAAGATAAAGTGAGTTCTTCCACTTTTCAGCCTGTCCATTAAATGTTAAATGTAATTAGTGGCTACTGTATTTACAGAAGGTCCCTGAAGGCAGTCAACCTTCCCAGTGAGCTCTTTCTGCAAGAAGGGCCTGCAGGCAGCTGACCTTCCTCCCCCTAACAATGCAGTTATTGTGTGCAAGCTCTCTGCAAAGTTAAGATGTCCTGAATGAGGGCTTTAAATCCAGCTCAGATTAGAAACTCACAATCCACTGCTCAGAACTCCACCCCACCGCCTCAATAAAGGTGCATTGACAGAGCTTTGCTCCTGGCACTCGTTTTTCCAAAGGGCAACACCAACGTCAGAGCTCTTCCCACAGGAACATTCTGCTCCTGGCTACAGCTTTTCTTGGGAGCACCATGTGGTCCCACGACTATATGGAAGTCTCGAGATGTGGCTGCATGATTACAAGTGTGCATGAGACTTGGCAACTAACCTAGCTATCAACAAGAACCCCCAAATTCCTAAGGAATTCTGAATTCCTTAATACCCCAGCCTCCAAAATAGATCCTTAACCAAGTTCTTAATTGTAGAAAAGTTGTTTTTTTATGTTTTAAATATATAATACTATATACACACACACATATCAGTCATGAGGAAGAGAATTTATTTGTACACCTCTGTATTACTACGGAAAAATCATTAAATTGGTATTAATCAAGAATTTAGACATTTTAAAATTCAAATCTAGCACTTTTTTAAATTCAAACTTTTCACTTTTAACCCAGCTCAACCTGAATTACATCATCTAGGTGTCTAATTTACACCCTACAGAAGCTTTGTTAATATGCTTTTTATGTAAAAACTTGGATGCTTTCAAGAAAGATCTTTTGAGGAGTTTATACTGAATGTTAGAAATTTCTCCTTGGTAGTTGGAAGCTACAAATGGAGCAAAAGATGTTCTGTAACAGCCATGGGAATTAACTTCTTGGAAAGCATCAACTTAATGGCAACCTGAGTCGTCCAAGTTTACAGTTACCTTGTGCAGAGAGAACAGCTAAGAAGGCATTACAGAAGCAACAGCCTTCCCAGAGGATGCAAAACACCCTGAACCATCAAACTGACAGTTCACAGAATACTCTTGTTGCAAACTGTGTTACAGTGACTGTATTTGCAGGCTAAAATTGCAGCTGTGAGACTCACATCACCAGGTGCTGCTCTCCTTAGCCATTAGACTGAAATAATGTGTCTTCTTACTGATTGCAAATACAAGTGAGACTCTTTTCAATGCCAGATTTCTATTCCACTCAAATCACCACTGAACTACAGCTGTGCCATAATAACTTTGGAATATGCTTTCTCCACCTTAACTTCCTCAACACAAAGCTGCTGAGATGACTATCAATACCATGTAGAACTCAAGTATGAAGACAAATGTTTTCTTCACTGACTCTTGAGTTCTAGAGTCATATCCAAAACTATTTTTAAATAGGGTTTGGGAGGAAAAAGCTCTAAACACCCAAAACACAGCAATATCCATTGCTAACAAAACATTTCCCCCATCTGGCGGAAAAAAACTCCCAAAAGATACTTCTCTTGGCTATAGGCAGAAAGCAGGAAGCTGGTAGGTTTGCTAAGTAATGAAAAGAAATCTTAAAAGATAAAAAAATAAGGAAAACCACAATTCCCACCATCCTGTTCTTCTTTTCCCACAGAAGTCCAGAGAAAGGAAAAGCAGACAGGACTCAGGATCTTTAAAGCCCTGGTGTAAAAGACATGTAAGACATGAAGAAACAGCAAAGCTGGTTTGCAGAAGGCTGCAGGAAGCAGTCAGTTTAAGCAATCTAATTCCTACTGCTCTCATCAAAAGTCATCTTGCTAAGCTTCTGACAGTTGTTTTTTGACAACTAGGAAAGAATAAAACAAGGTATTTTGATGGCATCAAGTCTGTTGATATTTGGATGCACAACTGTGGGTATTTGTGACTGAAGTTTTCAGTCGCCTGCAAAGGAAACCTCTAATGCAAACAGGATCACAAAGTCACAGAACCACAGAATCATTTAGGTTGGAAAAGATCTCCAAGATCACCAAGTCCAACCTGCGACTGATCACCACCATTTCAACTAGACCAGAGCACTAAGTGCCACATCCAGTTGTTCCTTAAACACCTGAGGGATGGTGACTCCACCACTGTCTTTACATTAAAAATCTAAATCATTATCTCAGAGCAATCATTAATCACTTAAAAACTGAGACTATAATAAGCCTGAGCAGATCTAGTGAAAACTGATAGGAAACAATTTCTCCTCCCTCCTCTGGAAACAGGAACAAAACTCCCTTACTGAAGGGAATACTCCTGCAGTTTTGACAGTCTCCTTAGGACACAAATCAAATTCCACTACCTCTCTAGAAGATATTCGGAAGTATAAAAAAAGACCTTGAAAAGGGAACAGTTTTTCTTTTACACAACGGGAAATTCCAGGTCATCCTCATGTTGGATGAGTATGTAAGGAATAACAACCCACTGTCTGCACTGGTGTAGTAAGAAGCAAAGAATTAATGGGACAGGAATATCTGCAAGGAGCTAGTCTGAAGTACCAGGAGTGAACTGACAATCACTTCTTCCATACCACAGTTTCTTCTGCCCTCTCCTCCTCCCTTTTTTCTTACAGTGGAGTATATGGATATAAATTCTTTTATGAGAATTGGTATTGGGGTTTGTGCTTTTTTGTTGCTGTTTATTGTTTAGTCCTCTGTCTCCTCATTTTACTTCAATATTGCTTAGCCTGCACCTCTTGTAAAGGTATTCACACAAAAAACAGTGAAACCTTATTTTATCCAAATTTGCATTATAGTTGACCAAAACACCCCAGAAAACAAATGCATGTCTGGAAATGGTAAGAGTAACTTTTTTAAGCTGGGGGAAAACAAGAGGAAAATGGCATAGCATAAGGAAGAGGCTGAGCATCAACTAATCCTGTACACCAGCCAAATACTGGTTTGTTTTATTAAGAACATCCTATTTCTGCATCTGAGGAGGACTATAAATATTACAATCTCGTCCCCTCAGTTCATCAACCTGAAGAGTCAATGAATATTCATTTCAACAGCATCTGCAATAAGTGTTTGCTCTTAGCTTCTTCATGCTCCAAACTCTCTCCATTTCACAGATGGAGAATTTGATATACAGTAATGACTTCTTGTTAACCCATTTATCAAAACCCCATGGAAATAAGCCAATCCATAGCACCTGAGTGTTTGCTAGGAATGTTATTCAGGACACTGAACTCTTACTGGGTTCACATCTTAAATTAGGCCACCGATTAACCAGAGTCTGATTTGCAAACCATCATCAATCATTTTCCTTTGGCAAGTGATTTGTAGCACTTCCCTTGTTGCATCACAGAACTTACCCTGTCACATTACAAGACATTTTTTAATTTTCACACACCCTGGAGTCTTTTCTTCTTTGCTGAGTTTTCTCACTCTGTACTGGCGAATCTCTCGCACCAATGTATAAAAAGCATCTTCCACTCTCTGCATTGCAAAACACAACTCCTTATAAACTGCTGCAGTGACAACTGGGACACCCACGGCAGGGGAAACACCACAACAGAACCCCTGAAATTATGAGCTTTACTTGAGAGAAGTCCATGGATCCTCTTCTTTATTACTGTGCAGGGCAACACTTGGATAAAAAAAGACTAAGACTTATTTTCTTCCATTTTATCACACTGGATGTAGTAACTGCTTGTGCTTGTGTTACTGACTTTTTTCCCACATTTTTGTGAGTATGGATGTATTTCAGAGGCACAAAACCTTACTGGATTGGTAACTAAGAGGTACTTACACCTCCTTGCACTTTGTAGGCAAAGGAAGTTCTGTTACTGTTACCCCTCCTCCTATTCAGGCAAAGACAAGCAAACTCCTCTATGTTCTGTTCTTTATATAAAGGTGGATTTTCTTGAAAAAAAATCTGTGGAACAAGCTGACAAAGTATAGAAAAATCTCACCAGGCAATTACCTAAGAGGTTACAGAGAACTAAAATCTTCCAAGAACACTAAATTTTGGGCAATGTTGTTTTTAAAGCTACTTACTTTACAGAGCAGGCTCTCTGCTATTAAATCCAGGAAAAGGGATACTTGAGCCAAGGCAGAAAAGGTTGATTATTCTAATCTTTCAGAGCTTGGTTCACATCAACAAGACACACGTAATACATTCTCTCTGGGCCACACTCAGGCAACCACGAGGGTCCCATAACAACAGCTCAATGCAAACAGCCTGTGAAGTTTTGCTGCTAAGAATTTTCTCCCGGTGAGTAAAGGTCCTCAGGTATTCCAGGGATGACACAGATATACATGTTTTACTTCTCTGGTCTTACACTCTGCTTCTCTGCAGCTCTTTAGGCCATTTGGATATGATACCACAAGCATTAAAAGAAATGTGTGAGGACTGAAGATATCTTTAATCAAATGCAATATAGGGGTACAGCATCAGCTTTGTGTTGTTTTAAACTGAGTAATCTGTGCATAAACTTAAAAAATTGGAACAATCTGTGAGGATGTTCTTGTTATAACAAGATGCAAAATGTTTTGCTGCAGCTTTTCAAGGGGAGAACAAATCTCTGCTCTGCCTTACTATCAATCTCACTACTTGTCTCCTCAATCAGATCAGCAGGATTGTTAATTTAATACAAACTCATCAGCTGAAAATATAACCAAACCAGTCTGATGATGGTGGAAAACAGCACAACCATTTAAGCCCCAAAACTTTATTACTACTCAGTGCACAATCTGGGCTTTTATTTAGCAGATTTTCCACAAATTACCGCTCAAATTGATCTTTATATTATGTACCTCATAACAAAAACCAGCTAACATTTACTGCCACAGTTATCAGGTCATTTTGCATGAGCTGTGCCATAGGTTTATTACATTGAAGCCTCACTTTTAACACACTGCTGCTTATCTGAGGGTTCTGCTGAACTACAGCCACATGAATGTGAAGATTAAATTAGATTTATTTATTGGGTTGTATTTCTCTGTAGATGCATCATGTGCCCTGTTGGGATTTAGAGAAGTGTGGAGGAGGTGACAAGTCTTACATTCCAGGCCCGAGAGTTTGCAAAATGTAAAGAAAGGTGCTAAAAAATGGCAAAACCCCAAGTAAAGCTCATACTTTCATATTTTTCTGGAAGGAAGTTTCTTCAAGTGGAAACAGTAACCACTGATGAGCTGCCACGTGCCAAAGCACAGGCTCTATAGAATCACCATTTTTGCAAATCTGCTGGGAAATATGGAATTTGATTATGGAGCTTTCACATGTTAGATAACAATTCTTCAGTCACCATTTATTGCCAACCTTCCCATCACCAACAGGAGCTGTAATTTGCTTTAGCAATGCAGAGAGGCAGAGACAGAGTGAGAAAAGAAATTACTATTAGTGCCACCACCAAGAACAGACTTAGGAATTCTGCTGAAAGAATTGATTCTGAAAGAGAATCTCTACAGACATGTATTTGCTAATTTCCCTTTCAAGAGCCAGTTGCCAGTCTTACAAACTTAAGTGATTTTAATACCCATTTCTTTCAAGAACCTTCAGTGTTTTTTCCCCTCAATGAGCAATGACCATGTGTCTAAAATACAGTTAACCAGTTCTTTTAGTGTCAGAACTGGAAGCAAAAATGCCCTTCGTCAGTTATTAAAACCTTCCAAATCTAAACAGTCCAAAGTACTCTTGAGGCAACGTTTTAGAGATGCTTTTGACTCCTGAGTGACAGCCAAACACTCAGTTTAGAACATGACTGTGCAGAGAAAGTTTCAAATAAAGACCAACGTATCCCAAACAGGAATTTTCACATGTTCCACTTGTGCAAAGAGCACTTAAAGGACACTGAGGAAACTTAGTCTTGACACCTCCAAAGTGTTCTGTGCCCACTTTTATATGCTTTATACAGCTGGTCTGCTCAGACCAACTGTTAGACAAATAAAATCAAAGTTATTCATGAGGATCACAGCTATTTGTCCTAACTGAGTTACACCCATTCTGCACATGTATTTTTTTTGCTGCAGAATTTTATCCTTACATTAAATTAGTAACTCTCTGGTTTCCTCGGCATCCTGGAGTCACTCCCAAGCTGGATGCCAGAATATGTGGCATCATTACCAAACCTCTTCCTTTCCTTAGAGCCTTGTTGTTGGGAAGGACTAAGCTTCTTCAGAAGAGCTCTACATTACAACAAAGTGACACGAAGAAGTTCAACACACACTATAAAGTCTGACCAAGTTAAAACTAACTGAAAAGAAAGTTTTGAAGATGAAACCTGTACACATGAACTTGACTGCAAATGGCTTGGAGTGAAACATATAAGAGCATTAAACAGATAGGACAAATCCCTAAAAAATAGTTCAAGCAAACTAAGCTACCAGTTCTTCATGGAGCTTAACTGAGATGCAGGAATGAGGTTCTGTAAATATTAGTTCCTAGTGCCCTAGTTACTACATCAGATCAGACACAGGCTCTCAACTTAACTTTTGTCACAAGGTAGGGGCCTGACCCATTATCCATCAGACAGCTGGAACGACTCAAATGCTTTTTTAAGAGCATCTTTGTCATTTAGGTCAACTTCTCCATTAAATGCTTAAAAGTGTGTTGAAGGATATATTCTCAACAACGAACCCTAATGCTTTGGGGAACCCTTTACTATGCTTACAATAATGCTCATTTAAATGCTTTTCCTTTGAATCCAACACCAGCAAGAAAGCTGAAATATTGTTCTAAGGTAAACAAAGTCCTACACTCAAGGTACACTGGGGTACAGCCTGACAGCTTTTCCCTGTGTAAATCTTAGGCAAAGGGAAGCCCAACAAGAATACTAGGGTACTTTAGACCTAGCTATAGAATATTATATATATATTTATACAATATCCTTAGTATTATATCGAATATATATACACCTCAGTAAGGGTACAGCTGTGGTGGGGATAAATCAACTTCGTCCTTTATCCCCCATTGATACTACTGATAATATTGGGAGCTGCACATGCTCAGACACAGAAGAACTTGAGTGTAAAGTTTATGTCAAACAGAAAAGCAAAACCAAATAAACCTAAGAAATTAATCTCCTTATGCATAAAGGCTGCAAAAGATGAGTAAATGCACGTGTTAAAAAGGCACCAGTAGTGATATGTCCACATTTAGAAACAGCACTATCATTATTTTTCATAGATTACATTGTATTCATTTCAGTCAATGGTCTAACTAGCCTAACTACAGAAATTAATATCTGTAGTCTTATAACTAAGATGTAGGGTTCACTGAGCCAATGTTTCACTGATGAACTCAAGGATTTGTCTGAAAATTCACACAGGGATTTGGCTTAAAACACTTTTTTGCAGCTCAGTTAAAAGTTTGCACCTTTATTTTCAGTCAGAAACTAATAAAACAAAAAGACACTTTTAGAACAACTTTTTTCTGCACTTCATTTCAATATTTTTCCTCTTTCCTATTTCTGACCCTGTCAATGAATTTTTGAAAATCTTAAACACTGACTTAGCTGGAACTGAGACCTGACTGTGCATGAGCAGACAATGCCGTCACTTACATAAGTGTATTGGCAATCAAAACAGTCTACATTGACAACTCCTTCCCATTTTGAGCTCCCCTTTTCCGTTCCCCAGAAACCCTCTGAGCTCCTTCACAACTGGGGCATGGGGAAGGGCAGAAGCAAGAAGACTGAGCCCTTCAACAGGGCATCAGTGCTGACATTTCCATGTGGTCATACTGGGAAGTTCTGCATATAATCAGAGAGGAGTAGATTTTTATTTACTGAGTGACTTTTAGACAAAGACTGAATAAAGCTATAGTTCATGGGCCGCATGTAGCTCACAAAATAGTTTGAATCCCCTAATTTAAAATTACTTTTGAAGAAAGTTTATGTATAGACACAGGTATTTTTACATATATATTTTATATATGATAGTATGACTGAAAATCATTATACGCAAATGCATATGTATACACATTTGTGTATATATATACACACAACCACATACACTAATATATAGATGATCTTACTGTAATTTAAAAATCAGGTTCTTCTTCCAATTCCCTTTTGTCTTCTCACAAAAATACTTAATTCTTACAGCATCCTATGAAGCAGTTTCATGGCACAACATGCTATAGAGAGCAGTGGGAAAGAATCAGCAGCCATAGTCAGGGGTGCCAAATTTCAGAAGCCAACATTCCCAAAAGAGTCTACTGGGCAGCTTTATCTTCAAATATCCATGAGACACCTTTAGGGACTCCTTATGTGCAGAGGGTGTAAAGCTCAGCTTTGAAACAAAAGCCAACAGTCAGATCCCTCCCTTCTGCAGCATTTCAGCTGGCACCTCCAGAAATACAGCCATGGATAAAACCAGTGAAATTATAGGACAGTTCACATATGACTGATCTATTGCCCTCTGAAACAAGCACGAACCTTTATCAGAAGTCTTAAAAGCCTGAGAGATGCTGCTTTGTGCAAAGATTATGAACCTGAGCAGGAGTGGGGATTTTTGAGTGTGTAATTTGAGCTGGCTAGGCATGGTGAGGCTGCTTGTAGGAGTACATTCCCACAAGGAATCTCTGAGAATACACCTACCAACATCCTTATAGTAAAAGTGGCTGTGCAAAAGGAGTATTTCCCCATCAAAGCCTGATGCTCTATAAAACAAACCAAGTAAAATCTAGATGTTAGTACGTTAGTACAGAACTTCTGTTATTTCAAATCTTAAACTTTACTATAGTTATTTTTTTAATCTGACATCTTCCTGATATCCACTAATATAGGGCCTTACAAACAAGGGCACTGCAATTACTCAGTCCACTTATATGCCACATTCTTCAGGACATTCATCTGGCCTAATTTATTCTCAGCCACTGAAGTTGTGCAGTTCTGCTTTGGGTTGTTTTTTTTCAATCCTACCTAACACAGACTTTCTCTGTTTCCAAAAGTTGCCTTTGATTCCTCTGTAAAGTTTTACTAATTAGTTCAGACTTCAACTTGTCAAAACCTTAGGTGGGTGTAGCAAATTTGCACTAATAAAATATTCATTTCTCAGATCCAAAAATAACTTAGGTCCTGTCTATGAGGAAATGCTCTCAAGTGATGGAGCTGAATCTACTTAAGAGTTGCACTGAGCAGTTCCTCAAGCTGCAGCATTCTGCTCTGACTTGCCTCATCTGCTACACCTCATCCCTGATTCATAGCTTGCATGTAACACAGAGTAGCGTAGGAGTGCCAGTGCAGAGTAGGAGTGACTTGGCCACTCAGGCCTGAGCTGATTTACTGGTAGTAAATCTTTACTCTTAAAAGAAAAACCACAAATCTGCTGTTTTCTTGCAGAAGTACTGAACTAGTTCCCTCTCTATCTATATCGTTTACCTTCTGATCGGATGTACCACTGTGTCACCTTTGTCCTCCCAAACCCTGAGAGAAGCACTGACAGCACCAGTTTATTGCACTAGTGAGGTACAATAAGCCAACAGTGAGCTCTGAAGTCTTAGAATCAGCTTACACCAGCAATTCATCCAGGAATGTCCAAAAAAGCCTTATGGTCAATTGCATATCAAGCATGTTCCTAATCACGAACTAATCTATGAACTATAAATGCCTCACGGAAAAGTTCCTTCGGTTATTAATAAAAAACCTGTTTGTCTGTTTAATCTTCTTGCTGAGGAAAAAGAGGATTTCACCTCGGAGCAGAAGTGGGTTTTATTCTACTAAAACCTATCCCAACCTTAGGAATGCTAAACCATCTGAGAGAGGAGAGGAAGAGCAGGTCTCACTCTGAATTTGTGCAGTTGAAGCCAATCACTCATCAATAACCAATTACCAGTTGACAGAAAGAAGAGACAGCACAAGGATTTCCAATCTGGAGAAATACATCCATTGATATGACCAAGCAATTGTCAATGCTTAGAATAATGATCATTCTGAGAATTCAGCTGAAGAAGTTTTGAGCTTTACCTGTCTTGTCTTTGCTGAGGTTTCAATGAAAGGAATTCCATAACTTCTTGCTAGATCCTGAGCTTGTTTTGTGTCTACTGTTCTGGAAGGCAAATCACATTTGTTTCCTACTAGCACCATTGGGACATCTTCAGAGTCTTTAACTCTCTTTATTTGTTCCCTAAAAAGAAAGAAAAAAGTCAGATTGTATTTAACAGGTATTAACAGTTTGTATTAACAAATTCCACCATCATTTTTTATGTTCATTTATTGCACAGACACTATTAGAAGCCACTAAAAATAATCCGACCAATCCTGTCACCATCAAGTTTATCACCTTACTAAAAAAATACAGAAAAAAATAAAAGGAGGTTTACATTTTGCAAACTGCTATAGATTTTGATGTCATTACACTAGTTTCATTTTTTGACTTGTGATTGGGACTAACCTTAGACTGATGCTACTAAAGTCACTCATCTTTGGTGGGATTTGCATTGCCTTCTAATAGAATATCCCAGGAAAATCCAGGATAATAGTGAGCTGCTAAGTTAAAAAAGATCTGGTATGGCAATCACCAGAGATTGGTTCTATTTCTGTATCAGTGCAATTGGCAAAGAAAGCATGAGCTGAAATTTTTAATGAAATATTTTTAAAAAAGAGAATGTAAGAAACTAACAACAGGTTGAAGCTCTGATTTTGTGTCTGCCCTTGTCAGGCATCAGGCCCCACACAGCTTACTCTTCTCACAACATTCCACAGGTATTTCCCCCTCCAGCCTGAAACAAAACTACCAATAGACTTCACTGTGTTTACTATTTCAATTGCTTCAGGTTTTCCATCTTAGCAAACAATTTTATCCAAGGAATGGGCAGAATTTACCTCTAGATAGGTCTTCTCTAGCGATACTAAGTCCCATTAGTTTACACCAGAAGAGCTTCCAGATACTTTGCCTGACTTGGGAATGAGGCAGATTTTCAGATTACCCAAAATTCCAGGTAACAAATGCACAAATAAGTTGCAATACTGTTATCCTGCAAAATTTTCCCTTAGATGCTATTTCATAGGAGACCATTGTAGTATCTAGTGGAAGAGGAAACATCATATCCACCTAAGATAAGAGCTGGTTGATTATCTTTCCATATACACACCTATAATGGTGAATATCTTCAAAAGACTTTGTATTGTTTATAGCAAACACACAGAGGAAGCCTTCCCCTGTCCTCATGTATTGGTCCCTCATTGCACTGTACTCTTCTTGACCTGCTGTATCAAGAATATCCAAGAGGCAGGTTTCTCCATCAATTACTACTTGCTTCCTGTATGAATCCTATAAAAGCCAGAAAAAATATACCTTAGTTAAACACAAACAAGTGAGAATTTAAACATCTGTAACTCTGGAGAGATTGGAATTATTTACTAGCAGTAAGTGACTGAAAACACTCAGACCTTATAAGCCAACTTTACAGTAGGAAAATAGTTTCCCATATTACCTGTATACATGTGGGAAGAACACTGAAAGGATAATTCTTGTCTGCATTCTGAATCTTCAGTGAGTAACAGCACATGTGTGAGTGTCTGGGACAGGAAATCTGCTTGTATGCCTGAGCAGGTGTGTATAATGATATTTGTTACTGAGTTATCAAAGTTGAGTTGATATATTTGAAGTTCAAGCTCTTTAGCTAACGGAGCCATATAAAGGCCCAATGAGCTGTTTGACAGAGATGTCAGATCAACTGATTTCCATGCAATCAAATCAAAGCTTTCAGGTCACTGATTCAAGTGGCTAAAACCTGAACAGTCCCAACAACTAGGTACTAATGTCTATTTCCATCTCTTTTTGGTCCTAGGCCTCTGTGAGTACATTTTCTAGCACAATGAACATAAGCATTACTTGCCCAATAACCTCTATAAACACCTCTGTATCTGAAGTAAAACCATGACAATAAGCTTTAAAAATACATCATTAAACACCCCCATGAATTATTCTAGCAAACATCACTTGTAACAAGTAACAGGTACAAACAAAATCCTGGTATTACCTTTCAGATTCCCTAGCTAGACATGAACACAATATTGCTGCTGCTCTTCTTAGCACTGTACTGGAGTGAAGCTAAGCTACTGGGAAGGGAATTCAACAATTAAAATTGCAATCCTGGCCAACTTCAAGTTGAATTCAGAACGACTTTCCTTCCTTTGCACCCAGTTTGAGGCACTGAACTCCTACTCCTGGGCACTTTCTATCCATCTATATGTACCAAAGTCTCTCCTCTTTCCTGTTGCTCATACTAAGAGAAGATAATTGTATAGAATGAGTATCTTAAACTAAACAAACTCCATAATCTCACATTTATCTTGAGCCTGGATGACATTTAACAGTATCAAGTAAAAACAATATTGACTGTTTACCTTCAAGATAAAAGCTTGCCTCCAACATGGTTTTGGAACCATTTATTTCACAGAAGTACAAATTCAGTGCTCAAGTAAGAAGTAGGTAACTTACTTTAGAAACATATACACCATGTTTAAATACACAGCTGAGACAAATACATAAGCTCCAACATGTTTTAAAATAAATGTTCTATCTCACTGCTTAAAGTGGGAAAAAAAAACCCAACCAAAAAACCCCATCCCATAGGATGCACCTTCATCCCAATTCCCTTCAATTCAACTGCAGATCCCCCATGTCCTATATGACACCTTTATCACAGTTCACAGTGAAGCACTAGCCAAACTTTATTATTACACTGAGGCCTATTTACAAAGTTTTCCCCTTCTCTTTTTGCAATTTGACTGCTGGTTTTAAAATATGAAAAGCAGTTCTTGAAAAGCCTGTACTGTTCCCTTCCATCTCAGCACTTCAAAGGGAAAGAAATTCCCCTCAACTGAGCTCTAAACAAAAGCTTTAAGTAATTTTCATCAAAGAAAATAATTTTTAAGAGAAGAGAAAATCACTTTTAAGACCTGCTGGCTTTACCATGCTCACCACGTCAGCAGGAGCAGCAAAGATGCACCAGTATAAAGCACAGCACAGGTACAAAAATGACTACTTTGAGATGTTGTTTTGCCACTTCTGGGGAGAAAACTCTTGACACTACCTAGAAAGGGGATTTGAGGCAAAAGGAAGAAGAAAGATGTGGGAGAGAAAATTGAAGCTTATGTTTGCTTCCAGACTACTGAAATAATCAACACTTTATTTTTGCCATTTATTCCTTTCCCCTTGCAAAACATCAAACCTGAAATCAGATTTGTCACTGCAGGGAAGAGAACCTGAATCAGCACACTAAAAGCTCAGGGGTGCAGGGACCATCACCCCATCCTGGTAAACACCAGTGCAAACACAGCCCAGGGAAAAGTGGTACCACACCATAAAAACCATCAAATCCTGCACAACAGAATGTAGGATGTAACAAAGAGTTGTGCCACTACAGGACTTGTGGCACTTGTGCTTCAAGCCCAATGGCCAGAGTCCTCTTTAACAACAAAACCCCCAATCTTTAACCTATAAATGTCACCATTTATAAAATCCAAGTGGATTCAGTGCACAGTTAATCTGCAGTGCTGAATACAGTGAAGAGTGAAGAGACACAGTGAAGAGACATCAGGTATAAGGCTATTAAGTAAAACCAAAATGCAAACTGGAAGTTAATTCCTAAGCAGTGCCCAACTCCAAATGGGAAATTCCAATTTTCTCCCCAATATACAGACTCATCATATCTATATTTTTTAATTTGATTAATCACTTAACCTGCTTTTACTGGCCTTTCACAAGCCATAAAACCTTTTTTGGGGGTTTTTAATTATCTTAAAGAAGTAATAATTCCATCTATTAAAGCAGTATTATGTTAAAGGAGCAATAATGTCATCTGTTAAAGGAGAATTATGTTAAAGGAGTAATAATTCCATCTGTTCACAAGCACTGATAAGAAAACGTGATATGAAATCTCAGCTCTATGCTACATATGGAATTTATACGGAATCATCACTGCTTAATCAATCCCATCCAAGCCAGCAACCACTGTTTTGTAAAAATGCATTACACCAGTGATTTAATGTTAAAATATCACAGCTACTAAGCCTAAGCTATTGCTAAATATTGGTGGGAGTTTCCCAAGTGCACAGGTCATTTAAGAACACGGACTTAAACATCAGTATTCCTCCATCAGCCAAGGGATTTTGCTAATCCAATTGGAAAACCTCTGACAAGCAACTAAGAAAGCTGTTCTTTCCCTGGGACCTTTACAAGATGATGTATATTCGGGGCTAAAAAGCTCTGAAGCTGCCAAAGAGATATAAAACTGAAATAAACAGAAGCTTATTCTCACAAGAGATCAGAAAGGAGACTGGACACGCAATGTTAATCGCGGCCAATAGAGGGCGCTGCTCGGTTACTGCACTTAAGAGTTTGACATCAATGAATTAAAACTTAATTTCATTAAATTAATTTATGAAACCCTTAAAATTGTTTGGCTATAAATCCTTGCTTGGCTATAAATCTGTGCTCAGACACCTACTTCAAACAAGGTATGAAACACAGAGAATCTACCTTTGGATAACTGTAGCCATCCAAACACTCATTTAATTCTTCCTCCTGCCCCACCAGCTCCGATATAAGCAAATAAAACACTCCAGGAGGCCATGAAAGTTGACATTTTCCAAGCAGGTTATTTGTTGAATCATAGTCTATCTCACCAGCAGCATGAACACTGTAAAGGCACCTGTGATTAAGTAACTAGTGTATTTTTCCTCTCCATATCATGTCTTCACAACATGAGGATTTTAGACATTTCATTCAGTTAATCACAGGAAGTATTTAGGATTATTCAATAGCTATGTAGTTAGGGAATCCACCATTGATAACAAACACTAAATTCCCTTCTCCATCTACCCCAAAATATTTAGCTTGGCTATTCAGCCTGGGGAGAGGAGGCTCAGGGGTGACTTTAGCACTGCTACTCCCTTACAGGAGGCTGTAGCCAGGTGGGAACAGGGCTCTGCTCCCAGGTAACCAGTGACAGGACAAGAGGACATAGTCTCAAGCTGCACCAGGGGAGGTTTAGGTTGGACATTAGGAAGAATTTTTTCACTAAAAGGGTGATTAGACACTGGAATGTACTGCCCAGGGAGGTGGTAGAATCAGCATCCCTGGAGATAACTTTAAGGAGAGACTGGACATGGCACTTAGTGCCATGGTCTAGCTGACAAGGTGGTGTCAGGTCATAGGTTGGAGTTGATGATCTCAGAGGCCTTTTCCAACCTTAATGATTCCATGATCTGCCAGGGAAAATGAATGTTTTGCTATATGTCAATGAAAGAAACAGAAGAGACAAACAACAGCAGTAACAATACTGAACCATCTTAGCTATTATTTACCAATCAAAGCAAATTCACCTTAATTTCCTCATACTGCATAAAAGCCACTCCACGGTTAATGTTCTTTGATCAGCCCCTGCCACCACACCTGCAGGTACACAGGAAGCACCACCACACAGCCCTTCCCAACTGAGTGGGATTCTGCCCAGGCATGGACTGAGGCATTAAAACCCCAGTCACAGCCCACTCTTGTTCTAACTGAATTATTGCCTACCTACCTGATTCCAGCACTGTGAGCACACACAAGGTGATTTAGATTTACCACATGAGTAAGAAGACAGTCTCCATCCACAAGCTCTCAGAATTTACATGATAAAAACAGTAACTAGTAGAGGAATACACACTAAATCTGGACCACACCACAGCCATCCTGAGCACTACTGACTTTGTGGCTGCCCCATCCCTGAAAATGTTCAAGGCCAAGCTGGATGTGGCTCTGAGCAACCTGATCTAGTGGAAGACGTCTCTGTCCATGGCACCACGTTGGAACTAGATGATCTTTAAGGTCCCTTCCAACCCAAACCATTCTGTGATTCTATGAATAAAAGTCAGTTCTGGGGGTTTAGGTTCATTCTCTAAGGAACTATATTTTCATTCTTTTATTTTACAATAAAATCTATATGTTATTCCTCAAAATACTCAGCTGGCTGGATAGCAAAATCCCTCAAGTGTTTTAGGAACATTGGCATTTAAGTTTCTGTGTTCCTAAATTGTTTTATGCAGTGACAATATTATAAGACAGAACCTCCACAGCACGTTTTGTAGGGCCTAAACACACTTCTAACCTAAGAGAAACCCAAATGATCAAGCACAGACCAACATCCTCCAAACTTCTTTTTGCAGGAAAAAGTAAAATCCCATTTCACTTGTTCCTCTCTGTAAGTTTTGTGGCTTTTAAAGAGTGTTGGATGGTTGTTGGTTTAAAGTTTCATCTCTCAGTAATTGAACGAGCTGCTCTACTACTGAAGTCAAACACTCCTGCCCATAGGTCTAGTGAGTCTTCTGCAAGCATGATGTCATTTCAGCCATGTAATAAAGTCAAGAAAACCCAAAGACACAGGAAGGTAAACTCAAGCCAACACATCTCTATTTGGGGCACGTTACCTCAGGTGTTCAATGAACACAGCTTTCTACCACCTCAGGGCACCAGCTCCTGTGTCTACCTGAGAATCACTGCCTAGTGATCACTACCTACTCCAAGGCTCCATTTTAAGCCTAGATTTAAACCCTCGTGATTCCTTCAAGCAAGGCTGCAAGTGCCTCATTTTACAAACATACAAATGAAGTCATAAGCTGCAGAGCTTCAGTGCTGGGAACATAAAAATCTTGGGTAAATTACAGTGTCATTTCTCCTTTTATAGAGACTGAGGTTATTAAATGCAATGATCCACAGGAGATTTCAGACAACACCAATATGTTTCTAATATTTAAAAGGCAGAGCTTACCTGCCCATTAAAAACCTTTAAAACATCACAACTTTGAAAGCTTGGGTACGATTTCAAATTCAAAGGAACTGTGCCATGTATTTCAGAGAATCCACTACAGCAGCTATCTTAGAACATTTTTTTTCTAGATACAGAAACACGCACTGGTGGGTATAAAAACAGAAATCAGGCTCCAATTTTTGCTTCAGTCACCATAACATTCCAGGACACATTTCCCAGTGTGTGGAACAGATCCTAGCGATAGGAGCTGAGAAAGACTAGTGCATACATTTCACAACTACAAATTTCCCTTCTTGATATCAAACAGGAAAGTCACATTTAAGAGGCTGCACAAAGTCACGAAGAGTTTTGCCAAGCATTTTCAAGCAAGTCTGGCAAACACTTTGTCATCAAATCCTAATCACATGCATCCAAACTGCCCAAGAAAACATGGAAATTAACAGCCATTAATACTTTTAATTGATCAAAACTTGGGTTTTTTTACTGCAGCTGCTGTTCCACAGCGATCTCTCCTCCAAGGCAGAGAATTATCTTTGAGCTCTTCTCACCACAAAGCCGCCTTCTTGTGCTAAGTGTCCACAAGCAAACAACCACCATTATTACTGATAATCTCTCCTCACAGAAAAGTACGAGATGAAAGCATTTACCTCTATTGTCGGATCATATTCATCCACAAAGTGGTTCTGGATTAGCTGTATTGTCAGGGCGCTCTTGCCTACACCACCAGCTCCGACCACAACAAGTTTATACTCTGTCATTTTTTAGCAGACCTGATGACAAAGAAACCAACATTAAGCAGAGCAGAGCTGGCACTACCGAGGATGTTCTCATTCAGGGTCACGTCCTCCACCACCACCGGACGGCAGCTCCCTCCCTGCAAGGCAAGACAAAAAGCGATGAGGGAACTCTGCTTCCCAAACACCACACACACAGCCAATTCGAGCGGTTACAAAAAGAAATAAGACAAGGATGCGCTAAAACCTGGAAATGCTCGAGGAGTATCTCAAGCAGGGAACCAATCCCTGCAGGGATGTAGCTCCCGCAGTCCCCACAGGGGAAC
>NW_008677914.1:114621-126313 GCF_000695815.1 Acanthisitta chloris | reverse complement strand
CCTTGGTCACCTGTGCACACTGTTGGCCAACACTGAGTTGCTGCCACCAGCACTGCCAAGTCCTTTGCAACCAACACCTCTCTCCCCACTTGTCCCCCAGCCTGGAGCTGCATGGGGCTGTTGTGTCCCCAGTGCAGGACTTGGCTTTATTGACCCTCATGCAGTTGTCCTCACCCAATAATCAAGTCAGTCCAGGTCTCTCTGTAAAACTTTCCTACCCTATCAGAAGTCTATCAGAGAGACCTTCCCATGAGGTGCAGAAAGGTTTTCCTTGGCTTTCTAAACTCCTCACGATGAGTTGCAGGTGTGTTTGGATCCAGTTTTACCCTCAGACTTTGCCAACAGTTTATGCATAAAGGATTGTGTGGTTGTAAATGAACCTTTGCCTTGCAGGATCAAGGATGGAAAATCACTCTGATTCAAAACCCATTTATATGAATAATTATGAATAATTATGTAAATATTAATAAATAAAATAATATATGAATAAATTCTTTATTTCAAGTGCTGATGATAATGATTAGACTAAAAGATTTAATCAGAGTATAGGGTAATAGAGTTAAGATCTTCATACAGAGTATAGGGAGCTCACGAGCTTAGTGCTTGAATTAATATTCAAGCAATGATATTAAAGACAGCAAAACATCTCTGTCAGCACATGGACACTGGACTCAGTGCTCCCTCAGCAGTTCACTGATGACAGCAAGTGTGTGGTACAGTCCCAGCTGGAGGGAAGAGATGGGACATCCAGAGGGACCAGGACAGCTTGGAGAGGAGGCTGATGCCAACCTCATGGAGTTCAACACAGCCAAGTGCAAGGCCCTTCCCCTGGGTCAGGGCAGTCCCAGACACAGCTCTGGGCTGGGGGAAAAGTCACTGAGAGCAGCTCTGGGAGAAGGACTTGGGGTTGATGGTGATGTCAAACTCCCCCTGAGCTGCAGGGTGAGCTCAGAGGCTGAGCTGAGAGAGTTGGGGCTGTTCAGCCTGGAGAAGAGAAGTTTGGGGCTGTCCAACCAAATGTTCCCTGGTTATACCAAACCTCACCATCAAGTGAAGAAGAACAGAAGAACTGGGCACAGCAGAGGTTGTGGAGGAACATAGAGAGGAATAAAGTTTTCACAGCAAGAAGCAGCTACTGTGCAAAATCAGACTGGGGTTGGGTGTGATAGCATAGAGCTTTCAGCCTGGAGAAGAGAAGTTTGGGGCTGTCCAACCAAATGTTCCCTGGTTATACCAAACCTCACCATCAAGTGAAGAAGAACAGAAGAACTGGGCACAGCAGAGGTTGTGGAGGAACATAGAGAGGAATAAAGTTTTCACAGCAAGAAGCAGCTACTGTGCAAAATCAGACTGGGGTTGGGTGTGATAGCATAGAGCTGCCAGGCTGAATTCTATACCTGTTCTGCTCAGTGAGAGCAACACATTTGGTATGTCTGTTTGGGCAGTTTCAAATGAGTGATGAAGTGTTCCTCAGTATCATCCTGTAGCCTAACCACTTCTGTATCCACCACTTCAGCTGATCTCCCCCTGCTGTAATAGGCAGCAGCACCTGCTGCACAACCAATTCCACTCATTATTATATCATTAGAATTCTAGATTCCACTAATTACTATATTATGTAATTCTCCTCATCCAGGGGTACTTCTCTCTTTTATTAACCAAATCAAAACAGTTGCATATTTGATAACCATCCAGTTTGTTCATGGGCTCTGCACCCACTGGAGCTCACCAGATCCTCTTGAACCTGCCACACAGGTGCTGTGTCAGCACCACCCTCTTGCCTCTGCTGCTTCTTCCTCCTCTCAAGAGCAGCTGTGCTGTGCCTCACATGGTGCTGGGTGTGAATTTCATGCCAGCTCTTTCTGCAGAGTCCATTAGGACTATTCTAAGTTGAACTGGGGCATCAGGCAAGGCATGGCCAGAGGGAGAGGCAGGGGGTTGTCCTGCTCTGCTCTGTGCTGGGGCAGCCTCACCTTGAATATTGTGTGCAGTTTTAGGCATCACAATATAAGAAAGATCTAAAGTTATTAGAAAGTGTCCAAATGAGACAAAGAAGATGGTGAAGGACCTTGAGGGGAAGCCATATAGGGAGTGGCTGAGGGCACTTGGTCTGTTTACCTTGGAGAAGAGGAGACTGAAGGGACACCTCATCACTGTGTACAACTTCCTCCCAAGGGGCACTGGAGGAGCAGCTCTGACCTCTGCTCCCTGGGACAGTGACAAGACCTGGGGAAATGGTCTGAAGTGGTGTCAGGGGAGAGTTAGACTGGATATTAGGCAAAGGTTCTTCCCCCAGGGGGTGTTTGGACACTGGAACAGCTCCCCAGGGCAGTGGTCACAGCCCCAAGCCTGACAGAGCTCAAGGAATGTTTGGCCAATGCTCTCAGGCACAGGGTGAATTCTTGGGGTGTCCTGGACAGGGCCTGAAGTTGGATTAGATGATCCCTGGGGGTTCTTCCAGCTCTGATTCTTGTGTGATTCTGTGATTCACACAACTGTTCTGCCCTGCAGACACCTTGCCCAGTATAGCCTACAACTTGCTCTCACAGTGACTCTGCTTGTTTGTCAACAGCAACCCTGAGACCAAGCAGATCAACAGCCTCCCTGACCAAATATTTTCCATGTCATGAACTCAGAGCTTGTATTAAAACCTTCATTTTATAAGCTTTAAAAAACACGACACATCTCTTTCTTTCCATTTTCCTGTCTGTTCTGTCCCATCCTGCTCTGTACTTAGTTCTAATCTGGACTATCCCATTCAGCTTCTGATTTTCCACTCCTTAGGATTCAGTAGAAGCTACGGAAATCTTAGGAGCCTTTGTGCAGGTGCAAATATTGACAGTCTAAAGCATCTTCATAGTGCATCTAACTCAGCATCCACCTCTGATCACCAGCAAGTAGATAGGAAGGAAAATGCCCCTTGTGAAGACCTTAATCCTAATCCTAAATGTTTCAAATGGATTTCAACCTTGCAGCAAACAGTTTTCTATCCATTCCAAAATGCTCTTTACACCATCTATGATAACTGCAGCTATTATTATTTGCTTCATATTTATTCCAGTCTTGGTTTTGAATGAAGTTTATCTTTTGCCTTCTATAACCTCCTGTGGAAATGAGTTCCACAGTTGAATAGGCCAAGAAAACAACTCATGTGACTAGGCAGGTGCCTAACCTGGGCTGGACTTCCTTGTCAAGGCTTATTATCAGTGGGAATACAGTCAGCAGAGCATGAGGCCGAGTTATCTATCCACAACTGGCTATTTGTATGGGTGAGATGGATTCCTCCCTGAAAGGGCCCATTTCCCCCCCCTGCCTTCCACAGAGCCTGAAATAGCCAGTTCAGGAGCAGGTGTCTGTGCTTTAGGGCTGGTGGAGCTGAATCTCAGCTCATAGTGCCAGAGAAAATGTCATTTCATCAATTCTGGATTTGTCATCTCTCAGTTTAATTGAAAAATATGCTCTGCCCGTGTCATGAGGCAGAGAGGACTTATCTGTCCCTGTCTGCTCTGCAGCCAGCTAAAACACACTTTGGTAGTCATCTCTCACTGCATGAGGAATTCCTAATCCTTCCCAGCCCCTTTAAGGGGGAGTTTCTGCAGCCCTTGGTCACGTCACAGGACCACAGAATATACAGAGTTGGAAGGGACCCTTGAAGACCATCTAGTTGATGAGGATGATGTTGGCACCCTGTGCAGCCCTGGACCCACAGCTGTGCAAAAGGTACAAGCCCAAAGGTCTTTCAGGCATCTGCCACTTATTTGGGTCTCTAGACAGGAGTTGTGCTCTGGAAATTTGACCCTGAACTTCTGTGTCTCACTCCCAGAACCCTCTCAGTATCTTGGGGCTTGTCAACTTTATGAGCTTCTTCCAGTGTTGTTCAATGACTTGGCTGAGGGGTCGATGCCTCCTCACCAAGTTCCTGATGATACAAACTGGGAGCAGTGGTGATAGCTCAGAGGGCTCTGCTGCCCTTCAGAGGGACCTCACCAACTCACATTCAATAAGGGCAAGTGCAGGTCCTGTACCTGGGGAGGAACAACCCCAAGCACCAGCACAGGTTGGCACTGACCTGCTGGAGAGCAGCTCTGGGAGGAGGACTTGGAGGTCCTGGGGCACAACAAGCTGTCCCTGCCCAGCACTGTGCCCTGGGGGCCAGGAAGGCCAATGGGACCCTGGGCTGCATTAGGAAGAGCATTGCCAGCAGGTCAGGGAGGTGATCTTGTCCCTCTGCTCAGCCCTGGAAAGGCACAGCTGGAGTGCTGGGTCCAGTTCTGGGCTCCTCAGGGCCAGAGGGACCAAGTCCTGGTTTTAACTGGAATATACTTTGAATACCTTTGGATTCCAGGGGCTTTCTCTTCTCTTCCTCTTGGTTTTGCTGTGCAGCACTTGCAAATGGTGCTCAGTGTCCCTGGGTTTAGTTCTGGAGGTGTCTCAGTGCCCACCCAAGGGAGAACACAAGGAAAATTCCTCACTGGCCCTGGGGCTCCATCCTGCACCTGCAGGGCTCTTGCACCTTGCTCCAAACAAGGAGGGACATGTGCTAGAGCTCTCCCACTCCTCTAGTGAATGTCAACAACAATTTAAGCAAACAGGTGGTTTATTTTCCATTAATATGCAGAAAAAAACACCTTTAAAACACAGTGGCTGCTACAGCAACACTCTCATGCCCTTTTTTTCCAGTCCTCTGCCTTCATCACTTGTCACAGAAGCTACTGAAGCCAGGAGAGAGCTTTGCTTTGCTTCCAGTTTCTCCTGATTCCATTTGCCAAGCATTGATTTTCCTTTCCTTGCTACTAGCAGAGCTTGAAATTAATCATTTCTCTTTGATTTTGTCACTTGTGTGGCATCAATCCTGGCAGGGCTGGGCCACAGGACAAGCCAGAACCTTCAGGGAGATGAAAGGCAGTGAGGAGGCACTGAAAGCTTCAGCCTGGGATCAATGAACACATCATGGAGCAGATCATGGAGTATTCCTGGGGAGAGGTTGGGCATTGCTCCCTCCTTGGCTGCCGGGGAGATGAGTTAGTACAATTCCAGTTCCTTTGCAGTGTGGCAGGTCCCACTCTCAACAGAGCAATGAGAACAGACCTGGGCTGCAGCCAAAGGAGTGTGGCAGCAGGGGAGGGAGGGGATTCTCCCCCTCTGCTCAAGCCCACCTGGAATCCTGAACACAGCTATCGTGGTCCCAACAGCAGAAGGACAGTGTTGCAGCGCAGCAAGGCAAGAGGAGGCCATGAAGCTGCTCAGAGCACTAGAGCACCTTCCCTATGAGGACAAGCTGAGAGACTTGGGGCTGTTGAGCCTGGAGAAGAGAAGGTTGTGTGGAGACCTCAGAGCAACCTGCCAGGAGCTGAAGGGGCTCCAGGGAAGCTGCAGAGGGACTCTTGGGTAGGAACTGCAGGGACAGGACAAGGAGGAATGGGGAGAAATTGCAAGAGGGAAATTGAGATGAGATGTTAGGCAGAAGTTTTCCCTGTGAGGGTGGTGAGACACTGGCACAGGTTGCCCAGGGAGTCTGTGGCTGCCCCAAGCCTGGCAGCGTTCAAAGCCAGGTTGGCTAAAGCCTTGAGCAACCTGTTGTGGTGGGAGGTGTCCCTGCCCAGGGCAGGGGGTTGGCACTGGATGATCTTTAATCTCCATTCCAACCTGAATGCAATGCCCCTCATCCCTCACCCCCCTGGGGCTGCCTGGTGCTCCCTGTGCTGTGCTGGCTGTGCAACAGCCCCTGTGAGAGGCTGTGGTGTCACACAGCTCAGTGTGTGCAGTGTGTGGGTGTTTGCTCTGTCAGTAATACTTCATCATCTTTTCATTCATTAGATCTGTTTGTCATTTGTCTCTATTAGAGGCTGCCACTGCTGCTGCTTGCTCTGCCCTGTGTCAGGGGCTTGTCAATTTAGACAATAACCAAGAGCAAATGGCATTTGTCTTCTTTTGGATGTAGAAAATGTGCTTTAGGAGCTGAGCTTCTCTAGTCCACGTGGCCTCCAACTCAGACTTCCACTCCTGCTTTCCTCTTCACACTCTGTATCTCCCAGCCCTATCCATGCACTTCCCAGTCTTCCCCCAGCACATGTCCCACACCTCCAGCTCACAGCCTTCCACCCATGCTTTCCCATTCACCCATTGTGCCACGTCTCACACCTGCATTCGAAGCTTCTTTGGGAGACTTGTATGACTTTGACCTCCATGTGGGACTTTCCAGCCTTGGGACTGCACCTCCAGCTCCACCAGTTTTACCTCTTCCTCCCTATGGTATTGCCCTTGGCTGCAGAAAATAGGAGAGGGAATTAGGGATTTATCTTGGAGATGTTGTGCTGGGCCTAGAAGTCCTTATTTTCACCTTCATCCCTCCCAGTGGCACAGGGGGACAGGGAATGGGGGCTGAGGTCACTTTATCAGGTTGTCTCTGCTGCACTTTCCTCCTCATGGGAGGACTCCTCACATTCCTCTTCTGCTCCAGTGTGAGATTCCCCAAGGGGTCACAAGCCTTGCCAGGAGCTGCTCCAGCATGAGCTTCCCATGTGATTACCACCTATGGGGTCACAGACTCCTTTGAACATCCTCCTGCTCCAGTGTAGGGATCTCCACAGGCTGTAGGTGGGTATCTGTTCCCCTGTGGACCTCCAGTTAATCCAGGGCAGGTTCAGGTTGGATATGAGGGGCCATTTCTTCACTGAAGGAGTGTTCAGGCACTGGAATAAGTTGCCTGGGACCAGGATGGAGTCACCATCTCTGCAGGTGTTCAAGAAACCTCTGGATGTGGCACTTGGTGATATGGTGTAGAGATGATTCTAGGAGTGCTGGGGATGATGGTGGGTGGACTAGGTGATCCTGAAGGTCTCTTCCAACCTTGATGATGCTGTGATTGGGTGAACCGTTGAGTTCCTGAAGTCACTTGGGCTTTACCTCTCAGTATACAGCAAATGCCTCATTTCATTTCATAGAGTAATAGACTCATCCAGGGTGGAGGAGACCTCTAAGAGCATCAAGTCCAACCATTACCTGCTTTGATTTATCAGCTATAAAGCTAATCAACTCTCTAATACAACATTCTGACACAGGGCCTAAACTGCTGTGCAGCAGCAACCTCTGTGCCCAAAGGACTTGCTCCTTGGTTCTGCCTTTCAGAGCACCACAGACCTGCAGCTCCTCTAGCCTCAGAGCCCAGCAGTGCTTGGCTGTGGTGCTGAGCCAGGAGAGCTTTGGGTGCTGCCACATCCATGGCAACAGAGAAGATGATGCACCAATGCAGCTGGTGTCATCCTGCAGCAAAACCTCAGCTCTCAAAGGGGCTGAGGCAGGACAGGGAGGAGGAGCAGTGGTTCCTGTGTGGATGAGGCTCAGGTTCTGGTTCCTCCTTACTCATAGATGGTTGGTTGCTGAATATAAATGCCTGAAGTCAAGGGGCAGTGTAAAGAGCCAGTTTTGCTGTGCTCTCTGCACTCTAATGGCCAGTTAAGTGGTTTATAGCCACCTGCAGTGCTCTGACAGGAGCTGCTGAGTGCAGGGCAGAGCTCTGGCACCTTTCCTGCTCTTCTGCCCAGTCATATGTGACTCCTTAATTCCTGCCACAAATGGGCCCCAGAGGGAGGTTTTCCTGCATTAAATCTTGGCTCATCCTACCTGTTCTCCACCGTCAGGAGTGTGTGAGGACAGGGAGGCATGGAGTTAAGCACAGAAGGCTCTAATGTGATCCTGATGCTCCTGTGAGTCAGGCAGAGAGAGGAGCAGATGGAGCAATGGTTCCATGTTCGAACTCCAGATGATTTGATTACATTCGTCTTTACGTGGATGGAAAATCATTGCAGGACAATTAAATAAAGTATTTGCATGTCCTGAGCCTTAGGCTGGGACAGAGCTCATCAGTCAATGCTCCTGGAGGCAGGTTTGGGGTGCCAACCACTGACAAAGGAAAGAAACTGGATATCACAGTGGCTTGTTCACATCTCCTGGCAGGTTCTCCTGAAGGTGCAGTTTAAGGACAGCAATGGAACAATTACAGTTGTCAAAATCATTTGTACATTGCTTTTTTGCATGTTAAGGGGTTGGAATGGAGCTTAGAGATGATCTAGACTCAACCCCCTGCCCTGGGCAAGGACACCTCCCACCAGAGCAGGTTGCTCAAGGCTTTAGCCAATCTGGCTTTGGACACTGCCAGGGTTGGGGCAGCCACAGCCTCCCTGGGCAGGACAGATCTTGGTAAAGGAGCTATGGGGAAACACCAAAACCCTTGGCTGTAACATCATTTCTGCAGAACAGACCCTCACACCCACCGCTCATCCTCCCATGGAGCTGGGGACAGTCCCAGTGCCTCCGCACAGTCACTGTAGCATTTGCAAGCCACGAGACAGCTCGGCAGCTGCTCCTCATGGATTGATGAGGCTGTGGCTCCTCCTGCATCCTGCTCTGAGGAAACAGATTGCTCCCCAGCACCTGTGATTTATCCAGCTGCCTGGTTGAAGGTGGTGCTGCACAGCCTTCCTGGGGCTGCCTGCACACCTGCTCAAGCTGAGCACTCATAAAGCCTCTCTATCAATCCTAAGCCAGAGGGAAACATGTCTTGCCAAAGAAACTCACCCCAAAGGAGGTGCAGGAGACAGACAGAAGCAGGAACATGACTCCAGGAGCAGCTGTGGCAGGTGAGGACAGCCAGGAGAGCCCTGCAGGGCTCAGGTTCTGCTTAGTGCTTTCATTAATGACATGGATGATGGACTAGAGATGTGCTATCACACATGTGCTGTCATTTGTGGGTGAAGCTGAGCTGGAAGGAGCAAGAAATTCAGAGAACAAGGCTGGAATTCAGAATGAACCTCAAGAAAGAAAGATAAATGATGCAAAATGAGTAACGAGATTCAGCAGAAAGAAACAGGAGGTGATGGACTAAGGGAGGGGAAAACATGGGAGAAAGGAAAAGGAGATAACTGAGGAGGCTGTGGTACAACCCATGACAGGGAAGGGTCATGGTAGGTGTGAGACAACAGGACAGGTGTGCTGTTTCACAGCCTCACAGTGGCTCCAGCCTCTGCCACCTCCTGCAGACACTGCCAGCAGAGCAGGGGCTCTTGCTCCCTCTCCACCTGCCTCTCCTGGGGCTCTGGATGGACACTCATGGTCAAGAAGGGCTGGAATTCCAGCAGGTATTCCTTGATCACTGAGCAATGAGGCAAAAATGTGTTCTGTGAGAGCCAGGAAGAGTGTGAGGTGACTTTGTATTTTCTAATGTAGCCAGGCTAGGAGGGATATTGCTCCCTTAAATTCACTGGAGGGAAATCCACTTTGGAAAAGAGCCATTGAAGCTAGAAGCAATATTAGCACAGGAATATGTGGCTGAAAACTGACCAGGGATAAAGTCAGGCTGGAAATGGGAAGGAGTCACCTAAAAAGAAGAGGAATGGAGCTCTGAGACAGCTTCACTGCTCACAGTGGATGGGAGGAAGGGAGGAAGGAAGAGAGAAAGGAAGAGAGAGGGAAGAAGAGAGGAAAGGAGAAAGGAAAAGAGGAAGATAGGGAGGAAGGGAGGAAGAAGGAAAGAAAGAAAGAAACAAACTGAGCCAGAGCCACTTTGAAGTCAGAGCTTGCTGCTGAAGGGCACAGATGTGGAGGGAATTAGCTAACACAGTGCCTGACTTAGCCATGGGCTGGAGGTGATGACACTGAAGGACCTTTCTATGTTTTATACAGAGGATTTTTGGCTCAGACCAAAGATGTTTTAGCCCTGGTTCTGTCCTGCAGCAGATGCCTGGAAGCTCAGAGGAGAGGTGCACTCTGACCCCACAGCCAGCAGTGAAGCTGTTGCAGTGAGCCTGAGGTGACAAGTTGAGGGCAGCTGCCAATACATCAAGCTCTACCAGGAGTTCTTGCCCTGAATTAGGAAGAAAGGATGTAGATAAACAGCAGTGCACTTTGCAGGCATCACTGAAGCCCCAAATTCCCGCAGAACCCTTGGAGTGCAAGGTAGGAGAGCAGTGCCCTCCCCAGGGGACAGCAGCAAGAGGCTCTAGGATGGATAAGAGTTCTAGAAGGTCAGCGGGATAGCCTGGATACTGAAAACAGTCAGGGAGTGGAACAAAGAACAAAACTGCTCTCCTGGGGCACAGAAATCCTTACAGGAGAGCTGACCAGGAGCTTGTGGTGTCTCTGAGCACCTTTGGCACAGGGTCAGGGGCTGGAGCATCCCCACAGCAGGGGAGATGGAGCCATGACCACAGTTGAGAACCACAGCTATCTCCCTGCATCCAGGTACATCTCCTGTCGTCATGGCAACAGCTGAATTCCCTGTTTAACACAGATCTATGAGCATGGCCACATCTCTCCCCCCTTTACACTGCGCAGTGATATCACTTACCCACCCATCACACAGCCAACCCCTCCAAGGAACAACCTCTCCAGCAAGTTGGGCTTTAAAGAACACAAACAGCTTTCACTTCCTTCTTGGTCGTGTGTCAGAGCAGTGAAGCTTATTCCTGAGGTAAACTACCCCTGAGGGGTGTTACTAATGCTCAGAAGTGACTTTAATACCCAATGGAAGTGGGAAAAGGCAGGTTTAGAGTCCTTGAGATGCATAGAAGATGTGGAGCTGTGTGTGTGCTGCTGGTTACCTCATTCCTTTCCAGATAGAAAGAGGAATACAAACCTTGAGAAGGAAGATTAAAAGGGCTGAGTGGAGAGTGTGAGAGCCTCGTGGTTTATGTCCTCTAGAAACAGGAGAGGAGAGAAGGAGACAAGGAGAAGCAAAGGGCTGTGGGCTCAGCAGGCAGAGAATGAGCTGGAATGACAGCCCATGGACAGGGAAAGCCACTGAAGGCTCATATTTGGGATGGGACAGCAAAAGCTCCTTAAAAATCCTCTTTCGAATTGGGTTTGAAGGAAACTTGGGCTTTGGCTGAACCAATTCTCTGTGTGTGTGGAATGTGCAGAGGCTCCATGGAAACAATATCCTGCCTGAGCTCCTCGTGGCTGGCACACTGCAGTCAAACAGGGCTATGCTGCTCCTGCATGTCCCCATGCTCTGCTGTGGCCTCTTCTGCATGTCCCCATGCTCTGCTGTGGTCTCTTCTGCATGTCCCCGTGCTCTGCTGTGGTGTTCCTGCATGTCCCTATGCTCTGCTCTGTCCTCTCCTGAAGGTCCCCAAGCTCTGCTGTGGCCTCAGCTCCTCCTGCCACCCTCTGCCTGTGCCTGGTGACCTGGGCATGCTGTGCTGGATTGCTGTTCCTCACCATGAGTGCCATGTCCTTCACAGCCTGAAGCACGCACTAGCAATGGCATTTCAGGGTACATTGCCCAAAAAACTTCTTTGCATTGCCCTCAGAGCTTTTACTTTTGCAGTGGAATTTATCTGCAGGTTTGTTCTTTTTGCCATGAGTTTCTCTGTGAACATACTTCTTTTCTAGCTGTACAAATACTGAACTTGGTGTCTCCTCACAACAGCACTGTTTGACCACACATGAATTATTGATGTTGAGTCTAGCAAAGCCTCAATACCACAGATAGTGAATTCCCAGATAAATCTAGCAGTGCTCAGGAATGACAGAGATCTAAGGGGTTTCCAGAGCAAGTTCAACCTTAGGGTCAGGAATATTAAGAATCACAGAATGTTCAGGGGCTGGAATGGAGCTTAGAGATCATCCAGTCCCAACCCCCTGCCCTGGGCAGGGACACCTCCCACCACAACAGGTTGCTCAAGGCTTTAGC